>NW_017097474.1:7740-57219 GCF_001412225.1 Nicrophorus vespilloides | reverse complement strand
AACTATAATAGATAGAATGAATGCAATATATGCATATGGAAGCTGAATGTTTGGGGAATTCAGCAAGTATAGATATATTCCTCTGCTCTTATTGATATTGCTGTAATACGCGTTCAACGTTGAAAAATTGAAATTAAAACGTTCGAAAAAGCAGTGTTTTCACATTTCATTGATTTACTCGAAAACTATAATACATAGAATGAATCCAAAAGATGCGTATGAAAGCTGAATGTTTGGGGAATCCAGCAAGTATAGATACATTCCTGTGCTCTTATCCATATTGCTGTAATACATGTTCAAAGTTGAAAAATTGAAATTTGAACGTTCGAAAAAGCAGTGTTTTCACATTTCATTGATTTACTCCACTACAAACAACATTTCTCTATTTTTTTGATACAAGTAAAATTGATGATAGGAATATAGTTTATGTATAACAAAATTTAAAGCCCTTTATATATATATGTTCATTTCTTTTATTCTTTATTTACTATTTGCAATTTGCCACATTCTGGCATTAATCAAATTAAGAAAACAAATTAAAATAACAGAAATTGACAGAAACTTAAATAAAAATTAATGTTGACAACATTATAGATAATAAGTTAAAAAACATTAATTCTAAAAACGATGACTATATAAAATCTGTTTTAATTTCCTAAAGGATTAAGTTAGTTTGTTAGTTTTTTTTTTGCAAGAAATACAACGAAATGTGCGAGTAACATATAAATTTTATTTCTTAAAAAGTACACAATGGTTCATCATTAAGGAAGGACAGTAATACCAAAATTGCGGTATATTAGAGCATCTTGTTTTTTTGTTTGTAGTTATCGTAATGTTCATTGTTATGATAAGGTCTCTGGACATGTTTTTGGTTAGGACGAAATCCGAACTTTTGGTATTGCTCATGGTTATGGTCATAGTAATATCTATTATTACCATAATCAGTACTAAATCGAGTAATTGCCATAGAAGATTCTTCGATTAAAGCTAAGGCAATAAGTACCCAAACCAAAGTTACCTATAAAAGAAAATTAGATAATAAGTTTATGTTTTATATTAGGTTTTCATTTTCTGGTCAATAAATTATTCTTCGATTTTCATTATGAAATATAAGATAAGTAAAGTTATTTATTGTTTTTTTTTCAACTTTCGATACTTACAATACACTTATTCATGGCGAAAAGATGTCCAACATGAAACTGGGATTTTCCACTCACACTCGATCAATTTATAACGAAAAGTGTTTATGTCTTCATTGATTTCCGACTTTAAAAAAAAAACATCGCTGTTATCTATACCAAAAACTCAACAGATCGGAACGTATTAATAACAGAAACGTAGTTAAATAACGAATCCTTGTAAACAATATTGTTTAATGATTTCAACGATTATTGAACATTTTTGTGTACGCGGTTTAATAAATTATAAAATTAAGTTAACCAGAAATGTATGAAATGGAGAAGATTATGGGAAAGAGTTAGATAAATAATAAAAATGACAATGATATCATTAGGATCAAATTTTATTGTTTATTATTGTTATTTTTTTTGTAATAATCATTATTATTGTTTATATATCCAGAAGAACCAAGAAGAGGTATATTTTTCTTGTTTGGAAATGTGTGGCACAGTCTTCTTATGCAGTTGGTGCAGCTAGGACAGGGCCAGGTCTCCAGTCAGGAGAAGATCCGTAGTGCAGGTAAGGACTGTAGTTAGGGTAAGGTCTGTATTCAGGGTAATATCTGTAGTCTGGGAAGGATCTGTAGACTTGCAAAGGTCTATGGTCAGGATATGCCCTGTAGTCGAGGTGAGGTCTATAGTCAGGGTAATATCTGTAGTTTTGGTAAGGTCTAGAATCGTAGACAGACGATGATACTTCGATAGAAGCAAATGCGATAAACATCAATGCCAAAATTACCTAAAAAATATTAGAGAAAATAGAGAAAAATAATAAAATTTGAATTATTAAAAACTATAGTTTCCATAGTATCAATTATGGAAGAGTTTTGTTATCGAAAAATCAAGATTAAATCAACTTTAAATAAAAAAATGTATAATGAATATGAAGTAACTTACGATGTACTTATTCATTGTAGAGTGATGCTCAGTTTCGAACTGATATTGCCCGTTCAGACGTGATCAATGTATATCAAATATTGTTGATGAAAAATTACGTGAATATGCGTGATAAAGTCTTGTAAATAATATCGTTTAATTGGTAATTTCAAAAATTTCCAGCTCGTGTTTATCAGAAAATTATACACTAGAAATAGAATATGTTTGTTCTCGTTCTTATTTTATATACTTTCTCTATCTGTAACACTCGCAATGGGTGCAAACAGATTTTGTGGAAAGACTCAATTCGTAGTTGGGTAAGACTTGATTCTTAATTTCTTGGTGAGAGTTGTGAGAGATGTCTTGGGTCGATATTTCGTATTAATTAAGTAGTTGCTCCCATCAAAATATCATATATTTCCAAGAACATATCAAGTTTTCAATAGTTTGCTTTAGATGAGGATTTAATGAACGATTCGCATTTTTATATAAAATACCAAGAAAACTGTGACAGTTTTAGTGAAACCTGTGGCTAATAATGATAATGAGGTTGTAGATAGAAAACAATAAAATCGATCGGATTTTGGAAGAGCACAACAAAAACACCGAAATTGCATTGTGGTTCACTGCAAGAAATTGTGGAGAAGGTTTTTCTTAGAGGAGGAATTAGCAGAAAAACAATAATCTTCCGGCGCACTGAAAGAGATATCAGAAAAGTGATTCAAGAGATTTTTCTATTAGAAATTTTAGCTTGAACGTTATGGGACAACGCTTAGACAACGTGCTTAGATCTTTCAGAAATGTTCAGTGAAAGTGATGAAACCATTCGTTTGCACCTTCACTATATAGGGAAGTAATCATTTCACTGAACAGGGAATATTTTTTTTATATTTTACCATCAAAATTTCCACGAACTTTTTTAATACCTGATATATTTTCACGAAACTAAAGTTTGTTTTTTTTTGTCGTTTATATTAAAAAATCATGTTCAACGTGAAATCCATTTTAAACTACGATACTTACAGTATACTCATTCATGTTGGATTGTTAATCAACTTGGAACTGAGATTGTCCGTTCGTACATGATCAATTTATATCAAAATTTTGTGTATGCATTAAATATTAAATGATATATTTAAAATAGATGTATTTATCTGATCCACAATGCAGCCAATCGGAACATGTCAATATCAGACGCGTAGTGAATAACAAATCGTAATAAATAAGAGCGTTTAATTGGTCAATTCCAATTATAATCACAGTGTTAATTTTATCTTTGTACGTTTATCTTGTTAATTACTTTTCATGTGTAATTATCCATCCATGGGACACGACAATTTAATGGTGTCTTCAATGGACATCACTCTCTCTGGGGCTCGAAATCGAGTATCCTGGACCTTGTAGTTTCTTCTTCAAATATAGCACTTGCTTGCCACTCCACCACACTTCTGGATACTTATGGTAAAAGATCACACTCCGATATTGACAAGGTTGAGAAGCAGCAGAATTAATTGGTTTCAGTTTAAAAAAAATTGTGAGAGAATGCACCTGTTGAGGAACAGAATTACGAGATAAGACCATGTTCGAGGACACCATTCCCATGGTGGGATGAGGAATGCAGTAGAGCAGAAGATATGTACATTATTTAAATGTCAAAAGGCAGATGGACGTGACGAAGAAACTCTTAAAGACAAAGAAGAGAGAGTTTTAGAGATATTTGCAAGATCTTAAGCAGAGTTAGACTCTCTCTCGTCAGAGGTCTGGAAAAGGATTAGGGAATCGTCTCTCACCTCTACCTTGCGGACAGTTTCTCTCTGGACAAACCAGAGGCAGTGCTGGTGAAGGTATATTCCACCTACAACACCTCACCCTATCTCACTTTTATCATCAACGATCCGATCTTCATCCAACTCCTAGAAATCCGATCCCGACACCAGAAACCTAAACTACAAACCTCAGCCTTTTTTTTTTGCTTTGCTTTTAATTTTTATATATAAACTCACATTGTGAACTTTTCGGAAGGCCGCAAGAGACATAATCACAAAGTTTGTAATTGTCGTTTAAAGATATTTGAGATTATACATAATTCATACACACTGGTTTCATATTTATTTTATTAGCATTGTAGCGACAAGATAATTGTAACATTTAACTAAACCCATTTGGTAAATCAATTTTAACCAAATTAATTAAGGGTTTCAATTAAAGACGATTAAGGATCATAAGTTTTCAATATCCGTGGGTGCGATAACCGCCTTGGTGTTGTTGATCGTGTCCTGTCCCATGGGAATTATGGTAATGTTGATTGTCATAACCATTGTCATATCTGTGGCCTTGTCCATGAACTCGTCCATTTCCAAATTCATGATTTGGTCTATGTCTATCTGTATCTAGTCCACCTCCACCACCTCCACCTAAACGGTCTTCGTGTCCTCCCATTTTTCCATAAATACAACCAGCGCAAGGTATAAACGATTCTGCGGTTGAGGCTAATGCAATAAGCACTAAAGCCAAAGTTACCTAAAGAAATATATAAATTTATATCAATTTTATACCGAAATATAATTGCGTAGCAATTACGGGTGAAGTAGGATGCAAAGAACAAGATTTTTTTTTTCATTGATACTCAAAATCTAAGGCAAAACCTTTTCCTCCAAATTCAAATTTTCCCATTAAATCAAACCGCGCTACTTAGAGCAAAATTACTCAAAATTAATAAACATTTATTCCTGTTTCTTGAACAATAACGAGCTTCAATTTTTATAAATAATTTCCTATTACAATTTACAATTTCATATCTTCATATAGACATGGTCGAGTATACAATACCAACATTTCTGGCTTTTGCCCAACTCGACAACAGTAAAACCACAAACAGGTTGAAGCGTTGCAAACCACTAGATTTAGTATATAAATTTAAGTAATTATCAATGTTCAAAATCATCATAAAGTTACCATTATCCACTGGGAAAGATTATCCATTTAATGTTCTTAAATTTACTTAAATTTACATTGATGAACAGATTATGAATAAAACTATACGACATAAAAAGAATCTTAAAATATACACTTGCTGCTAACTGTTAGTCTAACAAAGTTTACACTACGTAGTCGATAGTTAATAAGCAAGTTTATTTAACACAAATTCAATTTCAATTAATTAATTAATGTATTTTTGTAATTATTTTTATTTCCACTGTATTTTTAATTTTTGAATACATTTGTATCTTCAAAAACAGTGCTTACAATATCAAATTAAATGGAAACATTAGAGAATGTTTATAACGTGGTTTTCTCATCTGTTGTTATAAAATTGTACTGTGTTACTCAACTAAAAGTTGTAGTATAAATACACAGTGTATGTAAATTACAAAAAAGCTTAATAATTTTATCGATTTAATTTTAAAACAATATTGATAATGGTTCAAGCATGTAAATCAAGGTATATATTTGTTATCAAATTACGGTACTTTCAGTGTAAAGAACATATTTGTACTTACAATATATTTGTTCATGGTAGAAGAATGTTCAACTTGGAACTGCCATTTTGCTTCATATACGATTAATTTATATCGAGTTTTGTTTATGTCTTTGATGCGTCGCATTCGTAATGAGTCCAAAAAAATGACGTATTTATGTGGAACACAACACGCCGCAACTTATCAGTCTGTATCAGATGTGCAATTGCATAACATATAATACCGAGTAATTGGCTACTAGCAAATTTTCAACGAAATCACAAACAAATAAATACTGCGAATACAGTCATATCATTGATTTAGTCTGCGCGTGTTTATCTGTTAATTTGTACGGTTTTCTTATTACTTTTGTTGTTACAATCTTGTTTATGACATTTCCATCTCGCAACTGTTCTATATAATTTATCGACAACATTGATTAATTCCTAATTACGAAGGATAATTCAATCAAAATATAATCATTGATGCAATTGGTATTACATCAAAGATTAAGAAATAAATCTGGGTGTATCACAGATATTGAATCTGATAGTAGGAATATTTAATATTTGAAACTTTGCAAGATTCCGATCTCGATGAGGATTTTGAGATTGGAAATATTTTACGAAAATGAAAGTCTAAATATCTTTTATTGTTGCATTAAAATATGTTAATAACTTAACTATATGCCATGGTATGGCTATATAAAATTAAATCTTAAGACTGCTATCAAACTGGTCAGAAGGTAACTGCTAAGTAGTACACAGAAACTAGCTTTCTAAAAGTTTTCAAAACTTTGTTGGAAAATCAGAAAAAAGGGAAACTTTGTCGCTACTTTTTACATCACTGAAATAACCAACAACTTTCTTGAGCTCGTTGGCATCTATGAAATTCGCCCTTGTAATTTCTGGCTGTTTCCGAAAATTTAAAAAAAAATTGAAGTAAAAAGTCTTCAGTTCCAATGAAGAGATCATTAATCGAAAGTTGAAAAGCTCCAAAAGTCTAATTTTGAGGAATGTTTTTAATGGTGGCTCTATTGACTTAAGAAATAAATGGAAATTATGTAGAGAAATTACAAAAGGACGAAAATTAAATATATTAATAAAAAAAAATGCTTTCATTTTGAAAAGCTCATTGAAGATGTTCACATATATTCTGTTTAATGTTTTCGTCAAGTTTCAGAAAACCAAAACATTCATATGCAGACATTGGATCCAAATTAAACGGACAATCAATAAAAAAATGCTTGAAATTCAAACTTTTGAAACTTTTTCAAACACTGAAACTGAAACTTTTGTGTGATAAAGAATCGTGATGACTCATAAAGCATATGGAATAGACGGCAATTTGGTAATCCTCGTGATTACCCGTGCCATAAAACCAGAAAATTTTCATTGATTTTGCATCATCTGTACCCACACCCCCACAATTAGACCATTTTATTAGACTAATTTTCTTCTAAAATAGTCGATACTGTAGATTAAAATCATCAGATTTCAATCCGGTTTTTAGCAAAATTTTGTCTTTCAAATCAAGAATATAAAATCCGTCGGTGCTCGTTTATACTCGGATTCGGCTTTCCGAATATGAACGTTTTTGGTCATGGAATTAACAGAAGAAAACCATATTAATATTTTTATGTTTCGCTTATAATTTCTCTGAATTCAATAATGAATGAAATAATAATGAATAAATGTATTAAAAATAATTTAATTGTCTTATTTTTGTTAGTTTTGTAACTAAATTGTGTTATCGGCCTTAATTGGTTTTAATTTTCGTTTTGATGAACATCTTCGTTTTCCAAACATTTTTGTACTTTTAATTGAATCTATACTGGATCTTAAATTTTATCTTAACACACAGGTTTTACTCCAAACAACAACAAAAATCGATGTTATATTAGTATTTGTATTCGATCACAAATGTAGTTTTCATTTTAAATTAATAATTCCAATTTAAAGTAATCATAGATGTTTGTTTACCAGTGAAATAAATTATATAAAATAATTGAAAGATACGTTAATAAATTGAATCTTCATGTATAAGGACTTCAAGTAGTTCTCATTCTGATCTTCCGTTCTTCCTATCTGGATGCAAGCAGTAAAGGAAGAGGAGGAACGAATGAATTCCTCTTAAAACAAAGCACGACTTTTCCGAAATAAGCACACTTAATATGATTGTAATTATAATTTATTTTGTCCGACTAAATCTAATATCCGTGCCGCGACTTTCCTTCATCAATTACTGCTCTCGTTCGACTTGCTGCTGGTGTTATCCTGCAATGCGAACAGACCTAGAAGTTTATCCTTAGCGACGATGGGTAGCTTAAAATGCGTGTTCTCTCCAGCATCTTTACCATTCCCCAAGAAAAAGACGTTCACCTGAAGATTATTAGTTTTCAACTTGTTGCCTTCGCAAGCCATCATCTTCTTGAGACATCTTCGGAAGAGCGGACAGAACATGCAGTACACAATGAAATTGGCCGCTATATTGACGGCGTTCAAAACAGTAGCGATCTGCCGGAACTTCTCGAGACCTTTCGAGTTATCAGCGGCGTCTTGATCACCTCCGAAGAGGATGGTTACGGCCGTCTTCCTCGAAGCCAGGTGAGTGGGAAACTCACCGATCAGAAAGAAAAACACGATCGCCACCAGGGTCATCGTCACGAACTTCTGATCCTGTTACGAAACATATAAAATGGCATTCATTTTCGTTTAGATAACTTCTCTTTCGCTCACGGAAAATGGAGATTGATGGACCAAGTTGCAAAAGTGCTTTGTAAAGGGTTAAAACAGTTTGAAATCGCAACAAAAGATAAAAATAAAACTCGCCTGGACTTTCCGCCGTTTGCTGGTGCTCTTGTTGCAGTTCTTGGTGCATTGATCCTTGATGGAGTGGACCCTCTTCAAGCAATAGATGAGAAAGCCGTTGCCGAAGATCAAAAGTATTGCCGGTATTATTCCGAATACGACAAACTTGATCCAATTGTGCACTGCATAAAAACTGAAAATAAAAACAAACAAATCATTCCAATTACATTCAAATGCATATTACAATTTTACATTTAAATTTACAAAAAACAAAATAAATATTTTGTTGATATTAAATTAATTTCAAATATCTGCAAAATACTATAAGTATGTTTTAAATACTTTTGATCTTGATAGTAATGATAGCTATGATACTTCATGTACAAATACATTTTCAACCAATCATTATTTTCATTCTTTATGATCACTGGTATATAGTAAATGATGTTTCAACTATAATTTGTATTGAAGCTAGAAGCAAACTCCAAAATTACAATTACTCTTTAAAAAAAAACCCGGCGTATCCACCCAAAATGTATTAATTTTGAAGTACGTTTCAGCCCTGAATTGACTGTTTTTTTTTATTTTAGCAATTCATTTATAAGTGCATATAAAAGATATTACATATCATTTTTTTTTTAAATTTCATTACAATTAAATTACAAAATTACATCAAATTAACCTTTTCAAACATAACATTATCAAATTACTATATATTTTTATTACTTTTCTTAAAATATGCATACAAAAATCCACACCCAACAACATGTGGAACACTCATTTACAATAATTTAAAGCAATTTCAATTTTTGAAACAGATATTATATAATAATATGAAGAATTAATCGAAATTTTATTTAATTTTTGCAAAAAATAAGTAATTGACAAAATTGTCAAAATTTACTAAATTATTTTAAATATGATTAAATAGACAATTGTTATGTTCCAAATACTAAAAAAATAATAGTAAAAATTGAAATAGAAATTGAAGAACAATATGGAAATTCCATAATTTACTAGAGACAAAAGTGTTTGCCGCCCCCGGGTGGACTCGAACCACCAACCTTTCGGTTAACAGCCGAACGCGCTAGCCAATTGCGCCACGGAGGCCAGATATCGGCCGTAGATCTTATGCAACAATCTAATTTGAACTACTTTTTTTATTTATCTATATTTTTATATATATATTAAATATATGCCTTACGTAATATCACATTTATTTAATAAATACAATGGAACAGGTCAAAACGAAACAGTGACGTATTGATGTATGACAATAATGATATATGATATAACATGTTCACCAACTACATATTAAAACACTAATGTTTTGAAGTTGGTACATGTCTGAAACATTCTACTAATCCAACATAACATCAGTGAATATGGTTTTTCGAGGACAGTTGGTACGATTCATTTACAAAGCGTCATCAATCGGAATTTTTCAAATTTTGCGAGAAACAAAATTTGATGGTAGTGTGCTGGTGGTAAAAAATTTTGTTATTGACAATTGAAAAAAAAAAACTTTCATTAAAGATTTCTAAAAAGATTTCGACATACGAAGTTAAATATTTACATCAATTTTCGACACTGAGAAGATTCCAGACGAACAGTAGCAGCAAGTAAGCAGGTAATATATATTATACATATATATAAGGTACACTGAACCATGCAACACATAAAATTTTCTGTAACTATTTAAGTTGTATAAATAATATATTAAAACATAAAACAGAAATTGCCAACGAGGGAGAAAAGCTGCAGCAACAAATATTATTATATGTAAGAAAGCATAAATAATCTTGTTAAAGATCGCGGAGAATTCGAATAATCTCTATTTTTTGCGTCGAAAGGACTGATGAGTTGCAGTTGCAATTTTTACAGTTGGCAATGGTCATCTGACCTTTTTTTTGAGTAGGGATTTGAAAAAAAATAACTTTTGGTATCCCTGCATAACATAAACAATGCTACAACTTCATAAAATGTTAATAACTAATTGAGCAAACTTACTCGGTATCGAAGAAGTCCGAAGTCACCAGTTTTCCATCCTTGGTCCACTCGAACATGAAACAATACGGTATGTTGAAAAGAACGGAAACGACGCCGGCGACAAACATAACTCTTCGGGCCACTTCCGGTTGACAGAATTTCGGTTTCATACATCGCCTAGGCTTCCACAAGTACACGACGCGATCTGCATAAAAGATCGACAAACACTTTGAAATTTCTCTGCACCAATTCCTTATTCAAACATGCAACAACATGAAATCAAGTTTATTATTATATACAAATTTCATAAACTACATTATATAACTGTATGCAAAACATCCAATAACATTAATGTATATTAATTTATTTCAGCCTTAGTTTTTTTTTTGGTTATTAATAGATTTGAATACAGAATATTTAATATTAAATTCCACTATACTGAATGATAAACGTTAAAATAAACCGAAACTTTCATGTTTGTGTGGAGTATAAAAAGAAGTACCATAAATCATCAAAGTTTGTTTTGGTATTTGTATACGTAAAGAAATTGCTGCAAGTTGGCAACTTATTTAAGCTGTACAATTAGTTAGTTACGTTGAAAGGAGAAACCCAATTTGTGTTTTACCTAAAGCAACTGCGACTGTCGCAAAAACAGCGAGCGAACTGACCGCACCGCCCAATGGTAAAGTGATGAGGGCTTCGTATTCCCTCCAACCGGACACTCGCCAAAGAACTCCTCTGCAGAGACCCGAGATGAACAATAGAGAGGAATCTATTAAATCCGTGGTCGCCAGTACTGCATCGCAAAAAAAACACGAAATTTAAAATAAACAACAAACAAAAATACCGAAGAAAATGACAAGTTCAAAAAGGAAACGAACAAAGAAAAATGTACAAAAAAATCAACAAAATTACACACATCAACATCAAATAAACGCACACGTACATCTTCATATCCGAGGGAAAATAAAAATGAGAATAAAAATGGCATATTGTTGCAGGGTTTGGAAACATTGTAAATTTTAATTTCTGAAAGTGATCACTGCTAAGTACACTTGGACGTAATCCAATTTTGACAAGTATAAAGTAGAAAGCGGAACTGTGGAATAATTACATAACGAAACTCATGTGGATAAAACATTAATTGAGCATCAAATTACACGAGAGAAACTCTGAATTTAACTGTAATAACTGACTCGATCAATAGGTTTCAAAAATATCTATGAAGAGAAGTCAGAAATTTGTTGAAGGCAGAAGATGTTTTTTTAGTGGAAGATTTTTCAGGCAAAGAAAACAGAAAATTTTAATGAATACGAAATTGATGAATAATAGAGAGGAATCTATTAAATCCGTGGTCGCCAGTACTGCATCGCAAAAAAAAAACACGAAATTTAAAATAAACAACAAACAAAAATACCGAAGAAAATGACAAGTTCAAAAAAGGAAACGAACAAGGAAAAATGTACAAAAAGATCAACAAAATTACACACATCAACATCAAATAAACGCACACGTAAATCTTCAAATCCGAGTGAAAATAAAAATGAGAATAAAAATGGCATATTGTTGCAGGGTTTGGAAACATTGTAAATTTTAATTTCTGAAAGTGATCACTGCTAAGTACACTTGGACGTAATCCAATTTTGACAAGTATAAAGTAGAAAGCGGAACAGTGGAATAATTACATAACGAAACTCATGTGGATAAAACATTAATTGAGCATCAAATTACACGAGAGAAACTCTGAATTTAACTATAATAACTGACTCAATCAATCAATTCAAAAATATCTATGAAAAGAAGTTTGAAATTTGTTGAATGTAGAAGATGTTTTTTTAGTGGAAAATTTTTCAGGCAAAGAAAACAGAAAACTTTACGAAATTAAAGAAAAAGTGTTAAAAACTAAAGATTTATAATGGTGGTTATCGCGATGTAGAGAAAGAAAAGTAATTAGTGATCAATACAATTTTGCGCTAATTTCGCTTTGTAAGATGGTTTTCTTTGGGAACACCCGGCGCATCCACGTGATTTTATCTTAAGAAATCTTATTAGATGTCAATAGAACATGTGATTTATTGTTTTTAAAAGCAATAATTATAAAGCTTTTATTACTATGTTGGTTATAAAATTGAATGTTGTAGACGTACCTGATAAATAAGTGTAGATTGAGGCTTTAAATTCCTTCCTCATTAATACGCACAACGACAGGGTGTTACCGCAGATGGCGAAGAAGCTGATGAAAGGCGTTATGAACGAATACACTATGATACCTGCAAAATGAACATTTGTACTTGGGCACTTGCAAATACGAAAATGTACCTTTCTTGGTAGGTTCTGTGACCCAGACGTCAGCACCACCACCGCAAAACTCGTCCCCGAAGAGTTGGTGCATTATAACGTTGAAGTGCAGAGACATCGTATTTGTACTTTCCGGCTTTTCGACTAATGCAAATATGCAAATCGCAGTGTATATATTTGGTTTCGATATATGCTACACCTATTAATTACATAAACATGTTTTTTCGAGTGTTTAATTTCAGATCAACTTCACCGTTGATAAACGCACTTTATTACCTTGATAAGGGATGCTATGCTTCGGGGAAATCGGTATTATTATTATTGCTTCGCCCATCGACTAATTTATTTATATATATATATATATTTTATCGCCGATGGTAATTACACAACTGTTCTTTTAGATTTGTTTTCCGTTGAGCCAAATTCGGGAATTACATTGGTGTACTAATCGTATCGTCATCGGCGATTGGGGAGCCCCGAAAACAAGTTACACAAGTTTCTATTGGTTAAAATCAGAGAGTCGAACCGGAACCAAACCCATAGTAACCGGAATTTTTAACAATCCCTAACATTCAACTTTCATATGTATCTATTGGATCCATTCTATCTTTTATAGTTTTCGAGCAAATCAATAAAATGTGAAAACACTGCTTTTTCGAGCATTTTTTAAACTTTGAACACGAATTACAGCCAAACGGCTAAAACTACAGTAATATATCGATACTTGCTAGATTCCCCAAACATACAGCTTTAATATGCATCTTTTGGATTGATTCTATGTATTATAATTCAATCAATGAAATGTAAAAACACTGCTTTTTCGAACATTTTTTAAACTTTGAACACGAATTACAGCCAAACGTCTAAAACCACACTAATATATCGATACTTGCTAGATTCCCCAAACATTCAGCTTGTATATGCATCTTTTGTATTTATTCTATCTATTATAGTTTTCGAATAAATCAATGAAATGTAAAAACACTGCTTTTTCGAGCATTTTTTAAAATTTGAACACGAATTACAGCCAAACAGCTAAAACCACTGTAATATATCGACACTTTCCAGATTCCCCAATCATTCAGATTTCATATGCATCTTTTGTATTCATTCCATCTATTCATCTTTTGGATTCATTCTATCTATTATAGTTTTCGAGAAAATCAATGAAATGTGAAAACACCAAACATTCAGCTTTTATATGCATCTTTTGGATTCATTCTATCTATTATAGTTTTTGAGAAAATCAATGAAATGTGAAAACACTGCTTTTTCGAACGTTTCAACTTTAAACGCGTATTACAGCAATATGGATAAAAGCCCAGGAATGTATCTATACTTTAGCAGATATTTGGAAAATTGCTCACTGCTACTAATATTCGCGCCTCCCCTTAGGCTAGTCAACGCCTCCCCAGGGCGCGCCTCACAGTTTGGAAAACGCTGGCTTAGATTATTGTATAATAGTAAAAATAATGAATTTAATAACATTCTTGTATAATTTATATGATTAGTTTGTAACTTAATATTTGATATATATGTTTTCATCAATGTAGAAAGAGTTGGAGGATGATAGGATCAGAATGTTATCTACAAATCCTTGTATATTGGAGCTTTCCTCGCAATTTGCTGAAGCTAACAAGGAACTCATCAATTGCCAAAGAATGACCGTGATGAAGAAAGGTCAGATGTTCTACAAATATCCGACGAGATACTCCACCAACAAAACCATGACCTTGCTGAAGAGCAAACCGAAAATGTTCCATCTGAAACTAAGCATGAACGAGAAATGTCTAGAACTCGAGGAGCAGGATCAAAAGGTCGAGGATCGAAACAAATCTGTGATAGATATTGCCAGTATTAGACATCTCGTCATTGGACAAGCCTGTCAGCACATACAGAACGCCAGGTATTTTCACTTCCACTAAATTTTCCAATCATGTTTAAATATATAAATTTCAGTGTTTCGAGTGATAAAAGCGAATTGGTCTTTTCCCTAATGCTTCTTGAGAACGTCAATCATGACTTCTGCGCGAACACCAGGCAAATTGCCAACTATTGGATAGACGGGTTGAATATTTTGATGGGTATTTGATGAGATTTTTTTAATAATTATTTATGTTTTTTTACAATTCCACATTGTTTTAGGTAATCCACCTTGCAGCGTCGACTACGAGAAGGAATTGAAAGACATTACAGACATGGATACGTCGCTGCACTTACTGGAATTGCAGAACGTCGCTATACCTCACCTACCTCCGCCCATTCCAGCTACAACGCCAACTCTTCCTTTCCTAATTTAACTTATTCTCACATCAATTAAACTTTACTACTATTTGTGAACTTTATATCTATACTATAAGCTATATGTGACAATTTATATAATTACTAAATAATATTTGTTTTACTTGATCAACGAATATAAAATCTGGCTTACTGCGAGATTTACCCAACATTACAAGCTCTCGTATTTTAAGTGATTACTCATTAACCAAATACGACAAATTCACGTGTGAATACGAGTATTAAAGCCAAATACACAAAATATAATTTTAGATTAATTCCAAAGTTTTAGCAGTTACCAATGCAGTTCTTGTTATAAGCTGCCAAATTTATTATTGTTTTAAATACTCTAAAGTTTCATATTTTTTTCAATTACTCAATAACTTCATATACCAATTCAAAGTATTAATAGATTAATTAAAGCTAAATGTATATGACTTAATTTTAATGTAAAACCAATTACCTTTCTCGTATAATAAATTATCTAAATTTTGAAAATGCTTTAAAAACGCTGTTTTCACATTTGATAGTATTACTCAATAACTAAGTAAACTATTTAGTATAAGTCTTTTTCTTCTCAGGCTTTCGCCTTTTGTGGTGTACTTAGCCACAATACTTTTATAGTCTCAAACTATTGTACTTTTTGATTTGACTAGTTCTGCAGATACAAAAGTTCGTGCTGCTTTTCCTCAATTAGTATAAGTGAATACTATAATTGAAGCCAAGTATGTATGTAACCATAATTTAGATTTTTATAATAAATAATTCATTGATTTATAAATTCCATACACTTTATTAGTTAAAAATACTTTTATATACATTTTTTTACATATAATTGGAAGAGAATGCAAAATCTACGGTGCTACTAAACGTCTGCCGTGATCTATGGTACAATTTATAATTACGAAAGTCTGCCACAATCTACGTTCAAATTTAACAAGAAATCTATAAATATTACAAATTCGGCTTTAAGCTGATTGGAAAGGTTACAGTTTTTTCTTTAATATGCATATTTAATCTTCTAATAATGGTAAGTGATTATCCAGTAATTAAATAAAACGTGAAGACAAACAAAGAAATTTTTTTTTAACTTACTTAAAAATTATACAACTTTTTATATAACAATAGTTAATGTTATATGATAAGTTGCGCAATAAAACACTTCTTTATATGTAAATATATAAAGTTTGATTATTTTTAAGTTAAGAAAGAAAAATTAAAAATCTTATAAATTTAGCAAAAAAAAACTTGGGAAATTGAAAAATTAGATTATTTCGATGAATAATTAATATTATTTACCAATTTGTATATAAACAAATGTTTAATAATCCGAATTAATAATCTTCTATTAATATTTTCTATTTAGATAAAATTTGAAAAAATAAATTGTGTCTTTTTGTTTCAACTTTTAATGAATATTACAAGAAAACGGTAAAACTTATAAGTTTGATTATAATCTTATTTTAAAGGTGTATTACTCAATAACTAAGTAAACCATTTAGTATAAGTTTTTTTCTTCTCAGGCTTTCGCCTTTTGTGGTGTACTTAGCCACAATACTTTTATAGTCTCAAACTAGTGTACTTTTTGATTTGACTAGTTCTACAGATACAAAAGTTCGTGCTGCTTTTCTTCAATTAGTATAAGTGAATACTATAATTGAAGCCAAGTATGTATGTAACCAAGTTTACACCATGTTACATAACAGAAAACTTTTATCAATATACCCATGACTCATCTAATAGAAGTAGAAGCGTATAGATGTCAGCACAGTTTACAATTCTAACAATTTTATCAAATATAATTAAACCACAGATAATAGACAAATTTATGATTCTAACAACAATAGAAAACATTACATAATGTGTATTTATTGTTTAATGTATATAATAAGTTTAATATGCAAGAATGTTAATTAATGTTGATAAATGTTTGGAAACGATTTGGAAAAGTTATGAAACGATTTGCTTCGAAATTAGTTAATTAAATAAACGCTCGCTAAACATCTTGTTGTATTTCCCCCATAAAAGGAATCGCATTTAATGCGAATGCCATGAAACGTGTGCATCCCGTGATTTGTAGGTATTTTAATTAGCGTGTAATTAACGTTCGTAGTTATTTTCGCTGCAAAATTTCGCGTCTTTTCTAGAAAACCACAATTTTACATATTTATGAGAATGCGCTTGAATAATTTTAATGTGAGTGAGTGAATGATGGAGAGAAAGAGAAATAAGGTCGCAACTATCAATTAAACGGCGCTAATCATTGCTTCCGAGGCGATAATAAATCCTGAGATGATGGACGATCTAACGAAGAACAATAATTATTGGCGCCCGTTTTGAGAACAGAAGGCAAACAAAAATCGTAATTATATATAAAATAAATGTAATTATTAAAACGTCGTTTATTAATTGCTAGTTGTAATTAATTATTCTATTGGAGTATGTTTGTATATTAAACAGGAAACTGTGTATATTCAAATTTCGTGGTTGTCGTCGTCGTGCTGGGAATTGGGCTTCGAGGTGTTATTAAAATGTGTATAGTATGGCACGTGCAATAATTTAGAGGTGCGAAAGTGTGGCCAGGAAGTGGATCGGTTCTTCGGATTAGCAAGGAATTGCACTTAGGTGGCATAATGGGAACACTTGTAGGTCGGCCCCAGCTACATGCTTTTTAATACCGATAACTGTCCGTTGCTGTTCGCGCCGTAAATCTCCCTCAACACTTCTTCCTCCGACTCTCCGTATAACAAAATACATATACACACATATCAACAACAAAAAAGAAGTAAAAAAGAAACGAAGTACAAACAACAACCTCCGGTTTCTCAATGTTCTCTGTGGGCGGATAATGCTCGAGCAACAAATCGCGGACAGCAAATCAATTTGCGGATCAGGACTTATTGGGAAATCAAATCTAATTGAATAATTGAAATTGCAATTAAGTTTACGCATTAATAAGTGTGCATAGAAACCTTCGCACATTCCGAAACTTCCAATATAATTTATTCAATCAAGGGCGCGGTTTTCAAACGTATCAAAAAAATAAATAAATAAATAAAATAAACACAGTTAATCAGAAATGAAAACCTGAAAGTTTAATTAATTTTAAATCCTGATTGACGATAATTACACAAAAATTATTACATTTCATAAAACTAAATTGTAATGTTTTAATTTCATTTAAATTCGTTTAAGTGCATTATTTTATTAAATTTATATAATATTTTTGTTCATTGAAATCTACAATAAAAGTTAATTTATTTACCTCGCGAATCCACCATAAATTTATAAAACACGATTTTTTTTTCATAATTTTGATTTTTATAATAAATAATTCATTGATTTATATATTCCATAGACTTTATTAGTTAAAAATACTTTTATATACATTTTTTACGTATAATTGGAAGAGACTGCAAAATCTACGGTGCTACTAAACGTCTGTCGTGATTTAAGGTTCAATTTATAATTACGAAAGTCTGCCACAATCTACGTTCAAATTTAACAAGAAATCTATAAATATTACAAATGATAAGTGATCCAGTAATTAAATAAAACGTGAAGACAAACAAAGAAAATATTTTTTAACTTACTTAAAAATTATACAACTTTTTATATAACAATAGTTAATGCTATATGAAAAGTTGCGCAATAAAACACTTCTTTATATATAACTATATAAAGTTTGATTGTTTTTAAGTTAAGAGAGAAAAATTAAAAATCTTATAAATTTAGCAGAAAAAACTTGGGAAATTAAAAAATTAGATTATTTCGACAAATAATTAATATTACTTACCAATTTGTATATAAACAGATGCTTAATAATCTGAATTAATAATCGAATGTATTTTCAATTTATTTAAAATTTGCAAAAAAAAAACTTTTTGGTGTTTCGATTTTGAATGATTATTACAAGAAAAGGGTAAAACTTTTAAATATAATTATAATCTTATTTTAAAGGTGCCGGTTTTACTTTTCATTAAAATAATCGTAATTGTAATTATCTTTTGTACTTACTGAATAATTGGTAAAAATTTGAAGACACTAAATTTTTCAATTGTATTTTTTTTTAAATTTTACTTACTGAAGTAAGGTAAATAACCGCAATGGAAGAAACAATAAAATTGGAAAAGTTAGAATTTTTCTTTAATTTTCTGTTGGATCTTCTAATTATCATCACATAATTATCGAGTAATTCAATAAAACAGACAAACAAAAATAATAAAAAAAAATCTATAACTTAATAAAAAAATATTATTACTTAATAATTGCTGTATGAAAAGTTGCACAATAAAACACTTCTTTATATGTAAATATATAAAGTTTGATTGTTTTTAAGTTAATTAAGAAAAATTATAAATTTTGCAAAAAAAAACTTGGGAAATTGAAAAATTTTAAAAAAATTGTGTCTTTTTGTTTCAACTTTGAATGATTATTACAAGAAAACGGTAAAACTTAGAAATTTGATTATAATCTTATTTTAAAGGTGACGGTTTTAGCTTTCATTAAAATAATCGTAATTATAATTATCTTTTATACTTACTGAATAATTGGTAAAAATGCGAAGACATTAAATTTTTCGATTGTGATTTTTTTTATTTAAATTTTATTGTCTGAAGTAAGGTTAATAACCGCACAATAAAATGGAATTTAATAAAGGGACATAAAATTTAATTCGTGGAAGGCGAATAAAACGACGACGATTAACAATTTTATCGCGCGTAATTCCGTCCTATTACCTTATAATTAATTGTCCGAAGAGAAACGAAACGTAATTTCCGCTTTCTTACAGATCACCGAAACGCCGACCGTTTCGCGTTTACGTAAAAAAAGATCGAAGATAAACCTCTTGACGATTCTTGATTTAACTAATTCTTCGACTCTCGTTATTTTTACTTAAGCAATAATAAAAGAAGTGACTTTAAGAAGAAAACAACAAAAGTAAATACGAACTGGAAAAACTCGACTTACCTTCGATATTTTTTTTAAAATTTTAAACCAACGCATTAATTGGAAGGTATTTGGGTTAATCGCGTTTCCTGCAAGGAAACAACATTAATTGCGTTTATTTTTCTTTAAATTTATTTTTAAAATTACAAACAAAAAAAATAATAATGAACAGACATTATAATAATAAAAAAAAAAGAGGATGAAAGAGGAAATTAAAAAAAAGAGATTGTTTCTCAAATGAACGTAAACTTATGTAAACGATATGAAAACAAAAAAAAAGAAACAAAAGATTAAAACAAGTACACAGCAAGTTGAGAAAATTCTCCGTTAAATTCCTAATATGAAAACTGTTACAAATTTTGTAAAATATTCGAGGAAAAATTTATATAAATAAAATTCTTTTAATGAAAATTAGATTAATTAATTTAAGCTAAAAAAAAACATGTTTTTGGTTCAAAAAAGTCGATTGTCAATTCACAAATTTAATAATTACAATTTGCTTTACAAAAATATTGAATATTTCTTATATAATCAACAAAAAAATACAGTTTCTTTTTCTTCCATCTAACTTTTAACTTATAAATTTATATTTTTTATTCACTACGTTTCAATAAGTTATAAATTCAATTTGTTTTTTTTTTACAATAATTACATAAAAATATTAATATTTTTTCTTTCAGTAATTTACAATAAATCAATATTAAAGACACTGAACATGTTTTAAAACACTTTCATTTGATAAGAAAACAATTTAAGGACACTTAAAAATAGAAATTAATTAAATACGTTTCTTACATAATTCAAGTTTTTTGTTCGTTGTTTTTGAGATCAAACAATGTTGCTTCTTCTCCTAAACAGTTCAAATGTCGCCAGAAACAATTGAAGAAGAAGCGTTTGTGCTTTTGTTTAATTTATTATATAAGGATCGATCTGTAAGAACAAAAGGAAAAAAAATAATAACTAAATAGTTAAAGACGCTTAATGAATAATTTACACTATTTAATACAAAACAAACTACAAACTACATCTTTTTATCACATTTTATGGGCGGTTAATGGATCTTGTGTTCATCGTCTAATTACATTATTTATATATATATTTATAATCGTATAAATTTCTATAAGATTGATGTAATAATTATGTATAATTACAATTAAAAGGCACGTGAGTTTCTTCGTTTTACAAAAAAAATATTAATAATTAGTAAATTAAAAAAAACAAACAATAATTAATTAATTATATTAATTAATAATAATTAAAATAGGAAGGAACTTTGATAATATTAATGTAGTTATCGTCTTCTGCGACTTCCAAAAAAAAATATTCTTCGTTTCGGCGATGTTTATTTTTTTTGCGTTTTTATATGCTAAGAGATGGTCGTTTCTTTCGATCTCCTTTGGAGTTCTTTCCGAAGATGTTGCCGAGCACTTTGGAGACGCTGTTGACGCCCAATTTCCTCCGGATCGGGAGGGCTTTCAGCAGCTGCACGGATCTGGCTTCTCTTAACAAAGATTGGAAAGCTAAAGAGACTCCAGCGAAGTTTTCGGCGGCGCTCACCTCGTAGAACTGACACCCGAATTGCAAGGATAACTCCTGTCCATCGTCCACGCAGATTTGTCTGTAACAACAAAAAAAAATGATCAGAGAAATCCTTTAGAGAAATCGATTATGAATAGTTGATTTACAGCGAAACTTTAATTAAACCTAATGCGATGATGACAAATTAGTTTCGTCTCAATATTTTTTCGAAGCGTAAGAAAAAAAATAAATAAATAAATACAAATAAACGTAAAAGTACAAACAGTTTCGAAGACGAAGTGAGAGAAAACGGGAGATATTTATTAGGTGTCACAGATTATTGGCGGCCCAGCCTTCATTCACTTCGCTGAAAGTGAAACTGGTAAATGACTTTGGCCGTTTAATGCATTGCCGATAACTCAATGTCTCTCTTGTCTCTCTTTCTTTCTTTAACTCGTGTCTTCTAAATGGCATTCCGATTGTGAGAGTGAGCGAGATGCGATGGGATTTCATTCGTCTGTCCGTTATTTTCAGCGGGTGAGAGAAGGAACGGACGACTCGTTTCCTAATTACGCAATTGATTAATTGTCGGAAATCGAAGTGGGAAAATCGATTCGCCGGTCGAGACGTGTAATTATCGCCGTGTTCCGTCCTTCTGACCTCTCTACTCTACTCTCTCTCTCGCTCACTCATTCACTCTCTTCGACTCTCTTCACCAACGTCTGTTCTTGTAATAAGCTGTGTACAAATGCATTTCTCAATCAATTGATGTGCGCAAATTCAAATTCAAAATAATTTAATTATAGATGTTCATAACAGGTTGTTACTTTTTTTTCAGTAATTTTCAATAATCTCCTGAAATTATAGAAATTATTACATCAACAAGATGAGCATAGAAATTGTGAAAAGTTCCATTAAAAAAACAAGTCAACATCAACAAGTTGAGCATATAAATTGCGAAAAAGTTCATTTTTATTTAATATTTCAATTGGAAAAATGAAGAAATCAATATAATTAGAACTTAATATCAAGGTGTATCTCTCTTCGACTCTCTTCACCAACGTCTGTTCATGTAATAAGCTGTGTACAAATGCATTTCTCAATCAATTGATGTGCGCAAATTCAAACTCAAAATAATTTAATTATAGATGTTCATAACAGGTTGTTACTTTTTTTTCAGTAATTTTCAATAATCTCCTGAAATTATAGAAATTATTACATCAACAAGATGAGCATAGAAATTGTGAAAAAGTTACATTAAAAAAACAAGTCAACATCAACAAGTTGAGCATATAAATTGCGAAAAAGTTCATTTTTCTTTAATATTTCAATTGGAAAAATGAAGAAATCAACATAATTAGAACTTAATATCAAGATGTATCTCTCTTCGACTCTCTCAGCAATGTCTGTTCTTGTAATAAGCTGTGTACTAATGCATTTCTCAATCAATTGATGTGCGCAAATTCAAACTCAAAATAATTTTATTATAGATGTTCATAACAGGTTGTTACTTTTTTTTCAGTAATTTTCAATAATCTCCTGAAATTATAGAAATTATTACATCAACAAGATGAGCATAAACATTGTGAAAAAGTTCCATTAAAAAAAACACATTTTTTTTAATATTTCATATGGAAAAATCAACAAACAATCAATTGATGTTTGCAAAATGAAACTCGAAAAAATATAGCATAATTAATTATAGATGTTTATAGTAGGTTCTTACTTTTCTCCAGTAAGTTTCAATAATCTTCTGAAATTATAGAAATTATTACATCAACAAGTTGAGCATAGAAATTGTGAAAAAGTTCAATTTTCTTTAATATTTCAATTGGAAAAATGAAGAAATCAAAATCAAAAAAGATTTTTTCAACTTTGATCGTAAATTACAAGAAGTCGGCAATAGTTAGAAATATGACGAATAGCATATTACAAAGTCTATATATTTTGCTTTAATTTGTGTTTGTTTTTCATAATTGCGTTCTGTATAGTTATTGAGATAATTGATGATTTATAAAGACACTCGATTTTTCGAGGTTCAAAAAACGTTTTTTCAACTTTGACCGTAAATTACAAGAAATCGGCAATAGTTACAAATATGACTGATATCATATTGGAAAGTATATATATTTTGCTTTAATTTGCGTTTTCTATCATAATTGTTTTCTGTATAGTTATTGAGAAAATTGATGATAAGTGAAGACTCTCGATTTGTCGAGGCTCAAAAATCATTTTTTCAACTTTGACCGGAAATTACAAGAAATTGGAAATAGTTACAAATATGATTGATAGCTTATTGGTAAGTATATATATTTTGCTTTAATTTGCGTTTTTTTTTCATAATTGTGTCTTGTATAGTTATTGAGAAAATTGATGATTAGTGAAGACTCGCAATTTTTCGAGGCTCAAAAATTATTTTTTCAACTTTGACCGTAAATTACAGGAAATCGTCAATAGTTGCAAATATGACTGAAAGCATCTTGGAAATTCTATATATTTTGCTTCAATTTGCGTTGTTTTTCATAAATGTGTCATGTAGAGTTATTGAGAAAATTGATGATTTGTGATTTTTCGATTTTTCGAGGCTCAAAAAACATTTTTTCAACTTTGACCGTAAATTACAAGAAACCGGTAATAGTTACAAATACCACTGATAGCATATTAGAAAGTCTATATATTTTGCTTTGATTTGCATATTTTTTCATAATTGTGTCGTGTATAGTTATTGAGAAAATTGATGATTTGTGAAGACACTCGATTTTTCGAGCCTCAAAAATGTTTTTTCAAATTTGACCGTAAATTACAAGAAACCGGTAATAGTTACAAATATGACTGATAGCATATTGGAAAGTCTATATATTTTGCTTTAATTTGCGTTCTTTTTCATAATTGTGTCCTAACATAATTGTGTCATAAATTAATGATTTGTGAAGACACTCGATTTTTCGAGGATCAAAAAACCTTTTTTCAAATTTGACCGTAAATTACAAGAAATCGGCATGATTTTGTGAAGATGATTTAATGAATTGTAAACTTTACATATTATAAGCAAACTTCATTTAAAGTTTAATAATAATCATCTTAATCCAGATTATTTTTTCTAGAAAATTGAAAATTTATTGTTTGATCTTATCATGTTGTTACTATTGAGAATAACTTATGTAGAGTATTGTGACCTTTCTCAATGTAAGCTTGATTTAACATGATCTTTGGTCTTTTTAGTGTTTTCGAGCTTTGCACAATGAAAATGAATAAATTCGTGAAAATAAAGTTTTAACGGACTTCGTGTTTGGCTTAGTTCTACAAGGTGTAGAAAGGTGTTACTAATCCATTTTACGACTTTTGGTCGTAACGTTCTCAACACTAAAAAGAAGAAAAAAAAGACCAAAGGGCAAACACATTACACTCGCTGACCAAACAGATTTAATAATGCAGATATATACCTCAAGCAATACGAAAACTGTAAGTTCACTCAGTCAATCCTTATTTGATTTTTAGTTTGGAATGGTACAAGAAGAATGGCAAATAATGATAGTAATGAGCATGAATCCTCGAGCCTCTTTCTCTTCGCGCATTTCATTATTCAGAGAGTGGTGTTCTGAGTGCATCTGTATCTGTGCATACGCTTATGTACATATACATATATATTAATGTGTACGTTTGAATGCATGTAATTTATAAGATCCAAGTCTCCACAGTGAACGAGTGAGACGTTTACATATGTCATACAAACATATTTGGATAAACATAGATATTATAAAGTCTAGCACGCTTATTATCTTTAATCTAATGCGACACAAAACGTAATACGTTGTATGTTGTTACTACGTACATACATGCATGTATACGTATACATGAATACATACGTACTGCATAACATGCAGAAAACCAATTACGGATCTGGCGAGTGCAACTTTCATGTCTTCATTTGCTGAAACTCAAAACGCACTTCGCCCTTCTCTTTCCAATCGACTCATTTGCGTTTCATTATAGAATAATCCATTAAGAATATAGCTTTTCAGCTCCAATTTCATTCCGCAATTATCCTAACAATATTTGACATAATTTAATTTAAACATTCTTAATTAAATAAAATTAAATAATGTACAATCATTTTCAACATTTTTTTTATGATTATTATTATTATTATTAATAAAGACAAATAATGGTAATAAAACAAAGAATTTATTGTAAAATATGAATGTTTAACTTCATAAAGTTATAAAATTGCATTCATGAAAAAGGTCAAAAATAAGTTTTTCTAATTATGAAAATATTTTTAATTAATTGAAAGTAATTGAAGTTTAAAATAATGCCGATAATTGAAGAATTTTCTTAATTAATACTACAAATACTACATTTTGGACCAAAAGAATAAATATAAGTTATTCTCAAGTTATTTCATAGATTTGTTTTAGCACGATAATTTGCAAACAAACTTGACGAACTAAATAACTTAACATTTAGTAACAATTTCGCAAAGTAAATTCCACGCTAAACATGAAACGAACAAAAATATAAAACATTTTGTCTCATTTCCATCGAACGAATTCGTTATTATTTTCGTTCACTTTCTACAATTATTATTCAATCCACTTATGAATCGGCCGTAAAACTCGACTGTCTCTACTAAACCAATTCATTTTATATTTATTGTATATTATTATTATCTTTTTTTATTTCGTTTCTTCGTTTCTGTAGTTAAAGTCTGTTCACTTTTCATTTTCACTTCTTTCGTAGCGAAACGTGGGTGGACAAAATACTACAATTTATGTTACGTCTCACGTTTTTAACTCCAAGAAGAAATCGACAATATTTTCCGGATTACGCTAATCGCGGCTGTAAAATACTTGTTTTACTGATCCGCTGATTAGCTTTTACTTCTGCGTCGATTCTTATTGAGAACTATACACTTGCTGTTCCCATACTTTTATTTATTTATTTCTTTCAACAATGACGCTGTGTGTGCTAATTTTAATTGGACATAAACTGGCAGGTTTTCAGGCATTCCAATTTAGATGCAGAAACGTTCGGTTTTCTCCTATATATACAGTTTTTTTTTTGTTGTTGTTGCTCTTTCTTTTCTCTTCTTTTTCGCAAGAAAAGCCTTCCAGACCTGATATTTATTATACCTACAAACTACTATTAGTCTGCATACCTCTAATTATCCGTCTGTATGTTAACCACTCCACTCTATTTGCTCAGCACAGTTGCCAAGGCGACCTCCAAGACTATCATCGTTTCTAACTCGATTCTTTCTCGAACCAATTTACCTTTCAAATAAGTCTCTTTCTCTCATTGTCCGCAATTTTGTTACCTTTTATACCAAACTAAGACTGCTTTAACTACACTTCAGAAATAATACAGAAAATTAACCACAAATATCTTAAGAATATATCTTAAATATCTTAAAATATCTTAAGAATTTGTTTAATAAACAAGACTGCTTTAACTAGACTTCAGAAATAACACAGAAAATTAACAACAAATATCTTAAGAATATGTCTTAAATATCTTAAGAATTTGTTTAATAAACAAGACTGCTTTAACTACACTTCAAAAATACCACAGAAAATTAACAACAAATATCTTAAGAATATGTCTTAAATATCTTAAAATATCTTAAGAATTTGTTTAATAAACAAGACTGCTTTCACTTCAGAAATAACACAGAAAATTAACCACAAATATCTTAAGAATATATCTTAAATATCTTAAAATATCTTAAGAATTTGTTTAATAAACAAAAATAAATTCTATAACTTGAGTCACAAATATCTCAAAAATAGTAAAGAAATTCCATAAAATAATAATAAATAACTATTTTTTTAATTAAATAAACATACAGCAATTTGTTAAAGTATTAACATTCTTCGAAAACCCTTCATTATCTACTACACAATAAGCTATTGACCGAATTTGACTGCATAACTGTTTCCTATTGGAAGTGTAATAAATTTAGTCTCTTCTCTTATTTATGCTTGTGCTTATGTGCAACAAAGTCCGTAGATATTTTTGTTTCCTTCTTTCTAGTTTCAAGTCATATCTCAAATTCGAGCGTAGGCTTTGCTGGAGAAAACAATAAACTAAAGAAAAAATGAAAGTGTGTAAAATAGAAGATCGAATTGCACGCAATAAATAGGTGTCAAGATTTCTTTTCTATTTCTTCATTATGAAACTAGTGTAAAATAAATTTAGTCAAAAATGTATAAATTTTCTTCTGCGTTTTCTTATTTTTTAGATTAATTTAATTAGTTTTTATTTTGTTAACAAATACAAATTTGTTAAATTAAAAAAATAATCAAGTGAGTGAATTGGGAAATTTTTGTTTTCAGAACGTGAAGGCTAATAAAAATGTTAAAAAAAGAACGTATTTTAGTCTGTCAATCAAAGGTGGAGAAGTGAGGCAGCAGAAAATAAGGAGCGCATGCAATTAATGTGATTAATTATAAGGTAAACTTCGGAGTCAACGGAATTATAATGTGTAATGAACCGGACTCTCTTCAGCAGATGGAGTCCTCCTCGGTGAATTCCCCCGGGGGCCACCGAATACCACTCAAAACCATCAACTGTTCGTCACCTGAGGCCGAACTTCGGACACACCCACGGACCTAAACCTAATTATCATTGCTTCGAAACAAAAACAAAAACAAAAATAGTCTGAAACAATAACAAAACGAAAACAGATACCAAAGAAAAACAAAAGCTTGATTCGGATTAGAGGTAATTAAAAATACGCCGAAATCAATCGGGCTGACGCAAATTAGTATAATTTAGCGAAGATTTCAACCCGAGGCTGACGTGAAAAAAAAAATATGAAATTAGTTTCGGTAATTAATCAACTTCGGTTCTGCTCTAATTAGATTCAGTTCGATTCATTTTAAAGTTTAATTGTTTTGGATGTTGTGTAAATGCTGTAATAGTAAAGTATACAACATGATGTATGATATTAATATAAAAGTGTGTCAAACTAATTGACAGTTGTTTCATCCTTTGCTGTGTATTATTATATACATAAGCCAAGTTTCTTATGTAAAGGATTGGGCGGATATATCCGCCGCGCATTTGTAAAGGGTTATTAATTGGTACAACTGAAGTATTTTCATATTAAAAATAGATTCGGATGCAACTTTATAAAATTTTATACTTCTTTAAAATAAAGTTAAATTGTTTTGGATGTTGTGTAAATGCCATAATAGTAAAGTATACAACATGATGTATGATATTAATATAAAAGTGTGTCAAACTATTTGACAGTTGTTTTATCCTTTGCTGTGTATTATTATATACATAAGCCAACTTTCTTAAGTAAAGGATTGGGCGGTTATATCCGCCGAGCATTCATAAAGGGTTATTAATTGGTACAACTGAAGTATTTTCATATTAAAAATAGTATCGGATGCAACTTTATAAAATTTTACACTTCTTTAAAATAAAGTTAAATTGTTTTTGATGTTGTGTAAATGCCATAATATTATAGTATACAACATGATGTATGATATTAATATAAAAGTGTGTCAAATTAATTGACAGTTGTTTTATCCTTTGCTGTGTGTTATTATATACATAAGCCAAGTTTCTTAAGTAAAGGATTGGGCGGATATATCCGCCGCGCATTCATAAAGGGTTATTAATTGTTACAACTGAAGTATTTTCATATTAAAAATAGATTCGGATGCAACTTTATAAAATTTTATACTTCTTTAATTTAAAGTTAAATTGTTTTCGGTGATGTGTAAACAGTATAAAGTTGCGTAAAATGATATAGAAATATTTTATTTTTAAAATTTGTTTGTAACTTGAAAATTTGGATACGTTTCTTGGAATAATGTAAATAAAATAATATATGCAGTCTGCGCAAGGACAAGGGTCGATGGTTCGTGAAGAGTGAGTTACGTAAGAGCACAATGGTAGTGAGAACAATCGGAAAATGTTTTTTGGGTTCCTAAAATGGATCGAATCCGATACGTCGATCCTGGCTCGGATATAACGAAGAAAGCCACCCCACAATCCATCCATCGCATAATACGACAATCATCCAGATACGAAGTTATAGACCATTGTTTCGAGCGCAAGAAATTCAACGTTAACCTGTTGCAGTTACCTAATGTTTATATGCAATACTTTCACGGTTCTAGGTCAAGAACATTGTAAAACGCCTTGTTTACCGCATTATTTATTTAATTTATGCGCGCGCGATTCTTTCCTCGTTTTGCTGCATCCAAGAAGAAAATCTCCTTATTATATTTTATTTACAAACCACATTTTTTCTTCTACAGTCAGCTTAGATTTCCACGTAATTTGCTTTTATTAAAGTCGTAAAAGTTTGCAGGTAAATAAATAACGAACTGAAACAACAACAGTTCTGATATGATTCTTATTTATTTTTTTTTAACTCTTCAGCATTTTCGTTATGTCAAGAGAAGAGATGAGACGAAGTCTAAATGGGGGCTTGTTAAAATAATCCACGGTTTCGAGAGAGACGCTTCATTACTGTCAATCAAGCAACCCTTTGTTGTCTTCCGGAATGCTCGATTTCTCGAATTAACATTTTCGTTGTGCTCTTGCGTTACGTGATTTTATCCGGACAGAGATACCATTTACATCTCGTAAAACGCATTTACCTATTATAGATGGATGGACGTATGTATGTTTGTGTATATATATATAGAGTAGAGTGTAGATACATAGATATATCTATATGCATGATGCACTTTGAATGCGGAGGCTTCTCATTCGATTGACTCCTTTTATCATTATCGAGGACGTCGGAGGATGGGTGGAATGCCGTGCATTCGATTTATGTGTGTAGACTCGTGAGAAGTCAAGTGATTTTCTATTTAATGTCAAATTAAGATCAGCGTTTGCCTCGCGATTGAAGCAATCGGAATTCCTATCCACCGCCGCTGCGGCTGCATTTCGCATAACAAAAGCGAGCCAGAAGAGTTCACGGCGAATTATTCCACAGTTTAAACCAATTTAACTGTCCTCACGGATAAGGCCATAACCAGAGGAGGATCGTACTCTACTACTACTACTATTACCACTCTTCACCAACATCCGAAGAGTGCACAGTTCCATTACGATTCAAGTCGATCTTCAACAATAAACTACGATCACAATCGACATTATCCTGGATAACAAACATTACGATTATTATCTAAATATTTATAGCACTAATTTACATTAATTAGCTAAATCCTCTATTATGAATTTATTAATTAACTTTAAGTTAACAAAAGGTTGATGATCTCTGATTTAACTAAATTTAAAGCTGTGATTAAATGCGCGAAAGGAGCAACGAACCTTTTATGAATGTAAGTTAGCACTTCATTCTTTATATTAAGCACGTATTCTTCTACCCAAATGTTTAAGGTGGATATAAGAATGCGCGAAAGAAAGAAGGTGTGAAGGTGTCAGTTGTCTCGAAATATCACACAGAGATATAAGTTTTGCAAAAAAAAAAACGCGTGGGCTTCGCGAATAATGAAAAACAAAACAAAAATAACTTTATACTTGCACGAAATAAAACAACAACAACAACAAAAGAAAAGAATGTCAATTGTGCGAGCTCGCAAAAGGTGGCGATATATCACCTAGGCGAGATGCTCGGACCTCCCATTACAATCCGATATAACCCTTTAAGATTGTTACCATGGCGCCACTTTCTTCGGCAACGGGAGGTCGCAGGTCATTGTCATTACCTGCAGATCGTAGCCCAACTATTACCATAATCATCATTATTGGTATGATCAGACGCAACGTTGTTAACGCATCTCGAACGTGGAGTGGAGGATCGAAAAATATGTGGTGAAGATTTATTGAGATCAACGCACTTGTACGCTATCAATTTCACTATGGCTCCACCATCATCATCATTGAAAACGTACCCATCGGAATGATAGATTTTCTGGTAATAATAATATCAGGTTGTTGCGCGCCTCTCGTTTCAATTGAAAAGATTTATTCAATTTAGAATCAAATACATCATTCCAAAACTATGTATTACTGTAAATCTTGGGAATCTCGTTAAGTCTACAAAATAATGCTCATCCATCATTCTGCATTGCATCACGTTAATAAATTAATGAAAATTCTAATTGATATAAACAAAATTTAATTACAAATTTTAATTCTCTAAATTTTTTGATCTTAAATATGATAATTTCTATTTGAAATCAGTTCATACTTATATAATTACAAAACATGAAAATGTGAGTAAAAAGTAATGAAAATGTTATGAAATTATTTCATTCTCAAATTTTCAATATTCAAAAAATAACTTAAAATAAATTGAAAGATTAATTATTGACAATAGTTTCATTAATAAACTAATTAAAATTCTAATTGAAACTAACAAAATTTATTTACAAATTTTAATTCTCTACATTTTTTAATATAAAATATGAGATTTTCTAGTTGATATTAAATATCAGTTCATACTTTTATAATTACAAAACATGAAAATTTTAGTAAAAAGTAATGAAAATGTTATGAAAATATTTCATTCTCAAATTTTCAATATTCAAAAATAACTTCAAATAAATTGAGACATTATTGACAATAGTTTCATTAATAAACTAATTAAAATTCTAATTGAAACTAACAAAATTTATTTACAAATTTTAATTCTATACATTTTTTAATATAAAATATGAGAATTTCTAGTTGATATTAAATATCTGTTCATACATTTATAATTACATAACATGAAAATGTAAGTAAAAAGTAATGAAAATGTTATGAAATTATTTCATTCTCAAATGTTCAATATTCAAAAAATAACTTAAATTAAATTGAGACATTATTGACAATAGTTTCATTAATAAACTAATTAAAATTCTAATTGAAATTAACAATTTTAATTACAAATTTTATACATTTTAATTCTCTACATTTTTTTGATATAAAATATAAGAATTTCTAGTTTATATTAAAGAATAGTTCGTAGTTTAATAATTATATATTTTCCAAAAAAAAAACATGTAAATTTTAGTAAAAAGTAATAAAAATGTTATGAAATTATTTCATTCTAAAATTGTCTATATTCAAAAAAATAACTTAAATAAAATTGAAATAGTTTCAAAATTAATGAAAATTCTAATTGAAACTAACAAAATTTAATTACAAATTTTAATTCTATACATTTTTTGATCTAAAATATGATATTAAATATTAGTTCATACTTTTATAATTATAAAACATGAAAATGTGAGTAAAAAGTAATGAAAATGTTATGAAATTATTTCATTCTCAAATTTTCAATATTCAAAAATAACTTCAAATAAATTGAGACATTAATTATTGACAATAGTTCATTAATAAACTAATTAAAATTCTAATTGAAATTAACAATTTTAATTACAAATTTTATACATTTTAATTCTCTACATTGATATAAAAACGTAAATTTTAGTAAAAAGTAATAAAAATGTTATGAAATTATATCAGTCTAAAATTGTCTATATTCAAAAAAATAACTTAAATAAAATTGAAATAGTTTCAAAATAAATGAAAATTCTAATTGAAATTAAGAACTTTAATAATGAATCCAATTTAATATATAAAATATATTTTTATTTTTAGTTGATATTAAATAATAACTTTATAAATATTTCTTCAAGCTTTTTTAATTATATATTTCCCCAAGGAATATTAAAAAAAATATGAAAAAAGTAGTAAAAATTAGCAGAATTATTTCATTCCCAAATTATTAACATTAAAAAACTTGTTAAATTTATATTTAAATATCGAAAATAATTTGAAAGATATTTTTAGTGTTTCCTTTCGCATGGGATGAATCAATATTCAGGTATAAAATTCTCAGTATTTGAAGAATGAAGAATGTGTTAACGAATATTGTATATGAGTAAGCAAGGAATGTCTGTCTGTAATGGATGCATCCTTTGTTCGAAAAATAAAATTTTTGTGTGAAGATGGTAATTTAAGTGAGCTGTTAATTTAATGATTAATATTGTGTGATGATTTCTTTGTTAATATGTATATGGAAGATGTTCTTTTTTTGCCCGAAAAATGATGATGATGTGACCCCGATCCGAGGCGGATGCTCCCCGGCGGCGGCCGCAATGAGAGACGATATCCTTTCAATCTAACAGCACATCCAGTCGACCGGGCATAAATCAGGATTCCTCAGCATGTACGTACACACATATATATATATCAGCGAAGAGTCTGCTTGCCTTTACCTATCTACCTACCTACCAAACATCCATCCGAGTGATGGTTGAGGTAGTTGTGGTGGTGGTAGCAGCAATGCAGTCAGTAGTAATAGTATAGTTGGAAGAGTAGTTTTATTGTTCCCCTTTAGCAAATTTCCTCGTGCCAAAACCGAACCGGCAACTTACCTAGAATGGTCGAGATCTCTTTTATTCCCTAATAGGAGACTCGTATAATAGGATGGCAGTTTTAATTTAGCGAGTTGTCCGAGCAGCTCCTGCGCTTCGTGAAAACTATGTCTGTCGCTCACGGAATACACAACCACGAAGGCCTCTCCCCATCGGATGTGCTCGTAAAGGCAGCCGTTCTTCTGAAACAAAACGAAACACCTGAAGCCAAAAAGATTCCACTGACTCAATGCCATTACAACCCATCACCCATTACCATCATCATCATTATTATTATTATTACCATTACCATCATCATCATTTTTCAAATTACTATTATCAATCAAACACCTGCATCACATGCACCACCATAGGCCCGCATCCACACCCAATTACACCTTTCAGAACTCCGATTTGTCCTGAAACTCTTCTCTCTCAACACGAAACTATTTATTCCACGTCACCGGCGCGTGCAATTTCCACTAAATTGTAGCCTACTTTCCTCACGGCAAGTTCGCACGCCTTTTTTGCATATGAGGTAAGACCCTTCAACCGCTCTTTATCTTTTCCTCGCGCTGTCGTTTGACTCGCCTCGTGCAATTTCATGTTTATAATTTTTATGCATTCCTCCACCTCCTCCTCCTTCATTTTACTTCTTTTCTTCTCCTTCTTCACGACGAGACTTCCTTCTTTTCCGACAAGCGTGGGCCGCATTCTTTTAATTAATCTTCCGCACTTCAGACGATGCCCCAAATTACAATTTTATACAGCACGTCCCAACAATCCCATCTTCTCAACATTCATTCAATCTCATTTATATTACATAATATTATTACAAGAAAATTAAAAACATTGATAATTTCATTCAAAATTTGTAAATTTTAATTAATACTATATTTCAAGAATAAGAATCGCCAGGTATATGAAATAATTTTACACAAAAATGATGTCCCGGTTTAGCAATGCTCATGTCTCTGTATATACATACGTACAAGATAATAGCGTTTTCTTCGTGGATCGAATGGAGATGGGTTTCGTGGAGGATGAGAAGAAGGAAGGAGGCTACTTCGTATTCTGAAGGAGAGCGAAGAGCAGAGGAGGCGAAATTGAAATGACACGGGGCTCTCTGTGTTATTGCGCGTCTTAAATGCACGGCTACCGTTATAAAATATGCAATTAAAACAATTCTGTTTGGCTCTCCTCTTCTTCGAGCCAAACCAGAAGCAAAACCGAGTCAGCAGAAGTAGCAAGGAAATAAAGAACGGAACAACATTAACGGATCTCCTTGAGCTGAATTTCAACAGTCGTATGTAATAGTACTTACTTACTTACATACTACAAGCGCGCACAGCTCATCATCATTGCTTGGACAACTCCGATTATCTCTTCTCTTTACACCATGCAAATCTCTCTAATCGCCTCATTTTCATAAATGTAATTCTGTTATTCAAGAAATTCAATTAATTCCTCGGCCATAAAAGCCATTCCTGTAATTAGATTATTAATGTCTCACATATCCATTAAAAGATGGACTGAAATCACTTTGCACGCCGCGCAGCTTTCCATTCTGCATAATTATATTAAGCTACGCACCGGATCGTCGCGTTTTACTTATTAATCCCTCTCGCAAGTTATTCAAATGAGCGCAAAAAAGCGCGCCAATTAAGTTGGTTTTTAATGTAAAAAAAAAGGAAAAATTTCATAAATAAAAAATTGATTTATAAATTCAGAGCGGATTCAAATTAATTTTACCATTTTAGGTAATTGTCAGGTTTTTCTTATTATTTTGCTTCTTTCAAATCGAAGTGCGACAACCTTGGTACACTTAACACCAATTATCGGAAATATCGATCCGCTCGTAAATCAATAATTACAAGAGTGATTTCTTAATCGATTCGTGAGCTTTTTTTTTTCTGTTGTTGCGTGCACGAACTTGCCGTAACTTTCGATACGAAACGATTTAATTTGGGAATTCATGTTAACACTCATTAAACAATTAATCTTACTATACTTGAATCCATTCATAAAATAAATACAAAAAAATACAATTTTCAATATATTTCCTATGTTATTTAGACTATCGACCATTAATATGTAAATTCAATACAGTTTTTTTTTAAAGGCATGATAAAGTGAATAACAAAGGAGATGATTGTGATGTACTCTAAATGGATTGATCTTAAGCTCTCAGGTAGTCTCAGCTGGTTATCTGTATCTATACTAGACGAAGGTCCATTTTTTATGCGCCATAAATTATATCGAGTTCTCGAGGATGTCTGAGCACCGGTAGCCATCCAGTCTCCATATCGAAGACATGATCTGACCATCATCCTTCCTCTCTCGTGCCACATAGGTGTTAAACATACCATCCCATGGAGTCGCATTATCTTGCACTGGTAATTGAAAATAAGTTACGGCCCCTGCGATTCGCATTAAAATAAACATTTAGAGAAGGCGTCTGCTCTGCGCCTTGGGCTCACGTAACGAGAAGAGAAGAGGTCTGCAAAAGAGTAAAGAGAAGAGAGCGTGTGCATGTGTTGTTTGTACGTCTATCTATCTATCTGCAATGCACGGACCAGTTCTGAATATATTTGATCCATCTGCGCTGATGCCGAGACTTTGAGTCGTGCACTTCGCACTATGAAAGCGCATAATGCGAATATTTGCAATTCAATGGGCTACTATCTCTTGTAATTCCCCGTGTATTCAATAATATAATAACGTAATATTGATGGTGGCCATTTCCATACGTTCCATGGGTGTTTATTGGTACAAGCCAAACGTCGTCCACTTCCTTGTGTGTGTCCGTCGCGATTTATACCTAGGCCATAATACACATACACACACCACACTACACCACGACACCTAAGAACACACAAATCCATTGTTGGGCGAGAATTCAAAGGAGCATTTGCGATTCTTTCGCTGCCGCAACGTTCAACGCCATTCACATCGGCCGAAGAACCTTACATCCTGCCATGAGCATACGCATATCTGCACTTGATTTACTGCAGCGAAAGAAAGGAACTTTGCCAAATCGATTATCCTTCATTCAGCGTAATTTTCAATACAAATATGACATATTATTATACAATTGGCGACTAACGTGGGGCAACTCAATCAACTAACAAAAACAAAATAAAAAAACTATGAGGCACCACTATTTATTTTTATGTATTTTGATATTTGGATCTAAGGTAACTTAAGAAAAGAAAAACGAAAAACAAAAAGAAATTGTGTATTATTAAAATTAATGAACTTTCAGGACTCTATTTTTTTTTTAAGGGTTTACCAGAAACGAAAGATTACGATCACGTCCCTTCTTTTATATTCAAACGACTCGTCTAAATCCTTCTCCAAATTCATCCACTTAACAAAGACACAATCTTGATCACTTCTGTTTTTTTTTTGTATACTGTCATTCTGTCATCAATCATTAACACTAGATTTATGGTCTTTGATTATATTTTTTTGTTTTGTTAAAAAACTGTTAATTTACTTACTTATTTATAAGTCAAATGCGATTTTAATTAAATATAAAATGAAAATAAATTTTATAATTTGGTGACTAACGTGGGGCAATAATGTTACTTAAAGTAACCTATTAAACTGAATACTTCATAACACAAACTAATAAATTATTAAAATGTGAGGCTATGAATGTAAAACAAATGAACGCACTGAACCAAAACAAAGGTGAGTGATGAATAATGGCTATTGTCTACTATATAAACTGTGGTGTAATAACGATTTTATCAATAAATAAATATGTTATAACAAAAAACCGCTTTAATTTTCTTGTTACTATAGTAACAAAATGAAATAACAAAAATTATTAATTTTGGTGACCAACGTGGGGCTTCAAAAATCTAAATAATTCTGTCCAGGTTACCCAGAGAGGAAACAGTTGCGCAACGCGAGGTTGAAGAAAGGTGTCGGGTGCGAGCGTTAATTGCACGCAATTTTCTTCCATAATCAAACTCCTTAATTAATTAATTTGTGTATCGCGCGTGCACGCCTTCGCTCTTTCCAATCGCGCGATTATGCAAATGCCGTTCGGACTCCGTTTATGGACCAATAATTTCTAGACAGGACGACGTCTTTTCTTTCATTTTCTCACATCGCACGAGCGATCTTGGAAAAAAAAAATAATAATAATACCAACAAAATAATATTTTAATGGACCTATTAAAACAAAAAATATAACCTAAAACGAAATCGAAAATACTAAATTTGAATAATCGTAGGTGGCGTGGGAGAGAGTGTTTCGATTATCCTCTCTTTTTTTTTCCATAGCCGTTTATCAAAATTTTATATTCAATCAATTATTTATTCACATCGCTGTTGGACATTAATAACTTATGGATATAAATCCGTGACAAATTAAGCTATTAATTTTATATTTTTTTTATTCATTTTTCTATTTGATTATGTAATAGTTTGTTTACGCAAGCATAGATGAGTAATTAAATATTTCTAGTTTATTATCTTCTAATTAACATAAAGTATATTTTAAAATAAAATTTAATGAATTTGGAAGTAAATTAAATGTTTGAAAAATTTAACAATCAACGTGGGACAAATAATCCAATTTACAACGAATTTATGTCCATTCATAATTATTTTCATAATTTTGTTAATTTAATTAAACTGTATTAAGGTATTAAGTTAATTTGTTAAAATTTTATGATTGCTTCCATCCAAGTTGCTTAACTTTCATATTTATATTCAAGAAAATTTTCTAATTAATACAATTAATGTGTTATTCCAACTGAAGAAAACTGTTTTTGATTGTTGTCAAGAATCGATATCGTAGAATCTGGTAATGGGTGGGCACGACGCGGCGTGAAATGCAAATTAGTAAAATTTAGAAATTTGCCGTCTGCGACGATTTGTCGTTTCATTTCGTTTCGTTTCTGTCCCGATGAATTAAACATTTCACGGCTCATTAAATGAAAACCGTGTTTCCTGCTCGATGGAAATTTTATTGGAACCCAGCGCCACAAGAAAACATGCACCAGGTTTCTCCACCGAGATACATTTAAACACCTCAAATTCCAACGAACACGGTCATCGCGAGAAAGAGATAAACCTGATTAAACACCTCACACTCCATGGAATTACTATTACTGCAGGTTTCTTGATTTAATTAAAATTAGTTAAAAGTTGGCGACCAATGTGGGACATTTACAAATTGTTTACTACATCTATTTGAAGAGGAAATTTGTAGTGAAACAATAATATCTAAATTCAAAAATTAACTTTTGTATTACAAATAAAATTATTTAAATTTGGCGACCAACGTGGGGCAACTTCATATTCTTAACTAATAAAGGGGAAATTTAAGTATTTTAGAATAGAAAAATTATATTGTATGCATTCTAAAACTAATTTATTTAAATTTGGCGACCAACGTGGGGCAACTATAAATTATTTAAAAAATTGGCAACCAATGTGGGACATTTACAATAATATTTAAATTAAAAAAATATCTTTTATATTACAAATAAAATTATTTAAATTTGGCGATTAACGTGGGGCAACTTCATATTCTTAACTAATAAAGAGGAAATTTAAGTATTTTAGAATAGAAAAATTATATTGTATGCATTCTAAAACTAATTTGTTTAAATTTGGCAACCAACGTGGGGCAACTATAAATTATTTAAAAAATTGGCAACCAATGTGGGACATTTACAAATTGTTTACTACATTCATTTGAAGAGGAAGTTTGTAGTGAAGCAATAATATTTAAATTAAAAAATATCTTTTATATTACAAATAAAATTATTTAAATTTGGCGACCAACGTGGGGCAACTTCATATTCTTAACTAATAAAGAGGAAATTTAAGTATTTTAGAATAGAAAAATTATATTGTATGCATTCTAAAACTAATTTGTTTGAATTTGGCGACCAACGTGGGCAACTATAAGTATTTGACGAGGAAGCTCGTGTTGTTCTAATTATGTAAAGTTAATTTAAAAAAAATGTAAAGTTCAACGAAAGCGAGACAACATTTTCCACGTTCGAAAGCAAAATTCGTAGTTTACGATCGTCGTTAGATGATGATTTAGCTTACTTAATCCGGTTGAAATTTATCGTTGGAAAAAGCGTGCATCGTAATTTACATTTTATTGGTTTCCATCGATCCATCCGCGTGTTCGAACACATGCACCTCGGCAATATGTGCACAGAAAAAAGAAAAGAAACGAGATCTCTCATCTCCCGTATTATAATCATCATCATCATCGTCTTCTTCGGGTTTTATCGATGCATGATGGATGATCGCCCGATCTGTAATGACCTTCCAATATGATGTATTAATTATGGAAAATATACATCATATACAGTGCGTGGATGAATTACTTTTTATTATATATTTTTTTTTGGGTGGTCCCAAGATACGCGTGGGTTCGTTTTCTCTTTTCCACCTTCCTTTTCGACGTTTCCTTTCCTCGTGTAATTCATCATGTCGCAATGTAATTAAAGACTTTATCGAGTGTTTAATTGAATCGCTGCCTTCATAAATCACCAAAAAATAATTTTTATACCCATATAAAGTTTGATCAGTCTTCAATTAGAAATTCATAAATTTCAAACTCTTCTTTGGTCTAATTAGAAATCTCTTAATACAATGAATTTATACAGTTTTTTTTAAACTATTTAATTAAGAGAATTTTAAATCTTGTTTTATCTTTGCACGAACTGAGGAGAGTTTGGTGACTCGGACAAATTGAAAGGAGCTGCAGGATGCAACAAAATAAATAAATAAATAAAGGAGACGGTGCATTGTTTAGAGGAGAAGCGCGCAGCTGCGAAACGAAACAAAACGACGTAATTATAAAGCGTGTAAGATGCATTGTAGGTGAACGCTTCGCTTATCGTCGTCGCGATCGAAGTACAAGAGTACTTTTTATTTCGAGTGTGCTGCGAGTGTGCAGAGCTATTTAAATAAGATAAGAGCGTGTATGTGTCCGAAGCGGCGCCGACGTTCTTTTCTTTTCCTTCATCTGTGTTTCGTCCTTTAGTCCTTGCTTCTTTCTTTATTCCTTTTCCTTTCGCATTCATTCCTGCATGAGAGCACGAGGATGGGAGACTCTCTTTTTATTCACCGGGGGCCGGATAAGGAGAATAAGAATAAAAAGAAAAAATAGAAACAAAAGGGAAAAAAGCACAACGTAATCGAGAAAGTGTCTTATTAACCACAATAAAGACGTATAATTAACATATATTAATGCCATTAATTATTCCACATTCCGCTGTCACACTTTTCGCGGCCTAGGATCTGCGGCTACGTGGATATAATACGTACTACACGCAATAAGTTTACATAATATACATCGCATTTGCATCCGATTATCACGACCTGAAACATATTTTTTTTTATCATTATTTCCTTCAGATTTCTTCATGCATTCGATAATTTTAGTCTCCTGTATATTAAATAATAATTTAATAACTAGTTGTTAGGTAAAACAAGACAAAAATTAAAAAAAAACCTTAAATGTGTGTCTTCGATATTGTAAAACTCATCTGTTTATGATATGAAATCGATCAAAAACATATAAAATTATCACAAATACTGAAGAAGAATTAACAAAATTAAACAACCTAATTTTCACTTTAATTTCAATGTTTCAATCAACGTTGCCCCACGTTGGTCGCCAAATTTAAATAAATTTGTTTTTATGGGAAAAAAATAATTTCTATATAACTAAATTTTAAATTTAATCAAACCTTTTAATTACTTACAAAAATTGAAAAAAAATCTAACTTGAAACTAATCAAATAATATAATTATTTTAGTTTTAAAATTTATTTTGCAATACTAAAATTAATTGGCAATTTATATTTTTCATTAATAATCAAGTCTGTATTTAATTTAAAAAACTTTTGTAGTTAGTTTTATTAAGGAAAATTTAAATATGTGTCTTCAATATTGTAAAACTCATGTGTTTATGATAAGAAATCGATCAAAAACATATAAAAATATAACAAATACTGAAGAAAAAATAACAGAAATTTCGACTAAAGGAATAACAAAATTAACCAACTAAATTTCACTTTAATTTCAATGTTTCAATCAACGTTGCCCCACGTTGGTCGTCGAATTTAAATAAATTTGTTTTTATGGAAAAAAACTTCTAAATAACTAAATTTTACATTTAATTAAACCAATTAGTTACTTTCAAAAATTTAAAAAAAAAGCTAACTTGAAACTAATCAAATAACATAATTAATACATGAAATATATATTTTAGTTTAATTTTTTTAATTTAATTGGCAATTTACTTTTTTAATTAATAATGAAGTCTATATTTAATTTAACAAACTTTCTTAGTTAGTTTTATTAATGAAACTAAAGACAAATTTATTTAAAAAAAATGTGATTGTCTCATTAAGTTATCAATCAAATTGATGGTTTCCAATTGTCTTTAGTACCAATATAATGTTATAATACGTATCAGCTCTTATAAGAGGAAAAAAAGAGAAGAGAAGATATTTATATCCAAAGGATAATTGATGGTAATTCGGAGAACAGCCCCTTCATTGATTTTAATTGACAACGTGTGCGCCTGTCAGATGATTATGGTTGGAGGGAATGAAGAAAGGATAGAGAAAGAAAGATGAAGTTGGGAAAAAATAAAAAAGAACAACGTAAATAAGACGTCCATAGTTAAACCGGATTGATATTGATTGATCGGTATCTAACGATTTTAATTGTCATATTGTTACGTGAAAGGCGGGGCTGACGCAACATCGACAATAGCAATATCAATATCCACAATACACACACACACACACACTCTTAGTAAATGCGAAAAGAAAAACAAACTCGGAGCATTGTGTAATCAAAAAATAATAATACAAACTCACTCACAGTTCAAATCGAGAAAATAATATCAGGATCAGGTTGGAATAAGAAAGCACAGTTTCTATCTACAAATCAATAACTTCTTGTTTCATAAAATATGTTTTAGGTTTATAACATTTCACAATTTAAAAAGCAATTAATATATATATAAAAAACAATGTTTTGTTCTATCATTTTCAATTATAATTTAAAATAAATTTGTAAAATAATAATTAAGAAAATTATATTTGGGATTAAGACTTCTGCTGTAATCAAAAGAAAACTAAATAGTTTACAATTCAAAGTTGTTAAAATTCTATAACATTATATGGCGGTGTATAATCTAATTATATAATAATTACATAAATAATTTCATAAATTTGTAAATAAATAATTATATAAAAAAAATCAAAAAAAAATATAATAATTTTTGAATAAGAGAATTTGAAATGTAAAATTTTCGTTTTCGTGTCCCGGGATTAAAATATCTGTGGACACTGTGGAATGTCTTGTAGTTATGTCGTTGTGAAGTCCTAGTGGAATTTTTAAGGAATGCTTGAGGTGAAGTTGGAGTTTTTATGATAATAAACACTTTATTATTCAATATAAGATAATTAATAACTTCTATGACTAGATTCCAGTTGCTAGATTTGTTACTAGGGTTTTTATGAGTCTAACTAGGACTCGGGAGGACTCTACATTAAGACTAAAACTAACTTGGACTAGGATTTGGACTCTGACTCTTTAGGACTCTCCTTGTATTACATAAACATCCACTCTACACTAAGACTAAAACTAACTTGGACTAGGACTTGGACTCTGACTCTTTAGGACTCTCCTTATATTACATAAACATCCACTCTTCACTAAGACTAAAACTAACTTGGACTAGGACTTGGACTCTGACTCTTTAGGACTCTCCTTGTATTACATAAACATCCTGTTATATAGTAGTGAATTAGCATAGTGGGAGTACAATATTTGGTATAAGAAGATATTACCTAACTTTCCCTAATAATTAAGTGTTTAGGCAGATGTATATAATAGTGGTCATTCTTGATTGGACCTTTGAGTTTGTGCAGAACATGGTGATTAAGAATAATCGTTACATAAAAATTAGTTATGGGATCTTCCTAAGTGGTATTTGTTCTAAGTCTTAATGACTTAAATACATAAACATGTATAAAATAATAAGGGCTAACATAATATAAACAATAACAGTTATACATAACACCATTAATTTCATAACTCTTTTAACATATCAATTTACAAATTTCTGTTCTGAAACAACATAAAATATAGATGTTTAACGAACAACCATAAAATACAGTTTCAATTGAAGCAACATCAAAAAAATTGAAATGTTAAGTCTCGTATTATATAACCTATTAATCTTTTCCGTTTTGGAATCATCGGATCGCCAAACGTAAATCAATGAAACATGATCTCTCTGACGAGCATAAAACTTCTGCAACGCTCCGAATCATTATTATTTTTCCTGCATCCATCCATACGCGCACGTTCTTCATCTTCTTCTGTTATTCTTTATTATTATTATTTTTTGTTTCTTCAGAGCCGCACCGAAACTTTATAACGCACATAAATCACATCCGGTTCAATTACTTTTGCACACGTGGCACATCGAAAATGCGCCCGCTGATTTATTGGATCGTAAAGGGCGAGACTCTCTTCTTTCTTTCATTTTTTTTCTTCTCTTATTCCATCGAGCAGAGTCGAGAAAGGCCTCTTTCACTACCAACGATCGTAATCGTACGCCGAAGGGGCAACAAGCGCGGGTGCGAGTCTGGGCAATTGCAGATATCGTAAAACGGAACATGCCCATGCTTATATACGTACACCCATGAGGGATAAAAGCCAGCCAATTGTTATTATTATGGCTTCGTTAGAGCGTAAAACGAAAATTGAGGTTCGCGGGGGTCAGCAGATTTTAACGCAGCCACCGCACGTGGGATTTTCCATCAGTTTTTGATAGATCCAATTTACTTTGCTGTTATTTTAAACTTTAACTGTCTTCATACTTAACTTTACTATGGCTTGATTCCAATCATGTTCTACAGTTTTACCAGAAAAACTAAAAAACTTAAATTTTCATACTGAAATAATAATCTTATAAATCTGTAGAATTTACACATATTTTACAATTTGTTTGTAAATTCCTCATTAATCTTAGATTTTCTAATTCATCAGTTTCAATCATAATATTAAGAACCTAATGAACTAAATTGGTACTTATTTAAAGGCAACAAGCACATGAAATGTGTAATAACAATTTTTATAATAAAAAAAAAGCCAAAGTTTTATAATCTTTATGATTTGTATGGATTTAAAGTATAGAAAATGAATAATTTACGTGTTTTTGGTTTAAGAAATGAAAAATGAATGCTCGAAAAAGCAGTGTTTTCACATTATAGTGATTTTATTGAAAAGTATAATAGATAGAATTAATCCAAAAGATGCATATGAAAGCTGAATGATTAGGGAATGTGGCAAATAATCATATATTACTGTGGATTTAACTATATGGCTGTAATTCACGTTCAAAGTTGAAAAAATGCTCGAAAAAGCAGTGTTTTTACATTTCATTGATTTTCTTGAAAACTATAATTCGTACTTATTTAAAGACAATAAGCTTTCTCTCGGATATGCATTTGTATGCATTTTATAAACTAAACCACACATGAAATGTGTAATAACAATTTTTATAATAAAAAAAAAAGCCAAAGTTTTATAATCTTTATGATTTGCATGGATTTAAAGTATAGAAAATGAATAATTTACGTGTTTTTGGTAAAACTGAAATTTTTGCGAGAGATTGAAAATGATCATTATTATGGTATAAAGTAGGTTAATGATGCGATTAACAAGCAAAGCACGTTGCAGTTGATTGAATTAATTGGTATATTTATGGACAAAGGAGCTCGTTGTTCTTTGCTCTGATGGTCGTAAAATTGAATAAATATATATATACGTATACGAATAAGGTATTCGGCACTTTTAAATCTCTCTCCTTCTCCACTTAAACAGTTCCATTTTTTTTTTCCTCTCGTTTGTTTCACTTTTCCTCCGGATAATGCCGTGATTTATGTCATCTGCTTAAGTACTTTCTCGGAGAGGAAAAGAGCATTGTTTATGTAGATGACAAATTTAGGAGATTCCATCAAGTTTATTTTTATTCACTCTCAGAGATGGTACAGAAACCGGAAAATGGTGTCGACTTTGGACGCATCCATAAGATTGATTAGAGGTTCTGAGCTATACCGAAAACTGCATTCCAGGGCTTCAACATCATCGATACCAAACACCTTCCTCCTACTTCTCAAGCTTATACTTATTCTACAACAGTAAGAAAGGAATGCAACCTGAGAAAATGCCAATTAAACACTGATCCTAATCGTTCGCACTCAACTGAATTCATTACATCTCGCCATACCGATAAGTCACTCGTTTTGAAGCCAGATTTCCTTTTCGTTGGACGAGACACCGACTTACATCGGTGATGTCATTTGATGCGTATTTATGTGAAATTGATAGATCGTTGTTAAGAATCAAAGAATGCATGTTTGTAATAAAAAAATAATAAAATAAACGAGAAAGCGAGAGGTTGTCATGTTAACTGTCATCGATCAGTTGTACATTGATCTTCGTGTTATTCGCGTGTGATTTAGAAATATACTTTCGTTGTTCAACAATACTTGTGTCGATTGTGGTGTTTCGTAATACCGGATTTCTTGCTGAAATACTGATGTGAAGATTAATGGAATTCGACGATCACAGTAAGTTTACTACACTTAGATTCATAGAATTTATTGAGTTTCTCAGCAACTATGAAAGATGGAATGAATCAAGAAGTTGCAGACAAAAGTCGGATGTTTAGAGGAATGTAAAGCATGTTCATTGCTGTGATTTAAGAAATGAAAAATTAATGCCCGAAAAAGCAGTGTTTTTACATTATAGTGATTTTATCGAAAAGTATAATAGATAGAATGAATCCAAAAGATGCATATGAAAGTTGAATGATTGGGGAATGTAGCAAGTATTCACATATTGGATTTAACCATATGACTGTAATTCACGTTCAAAGTTGAAAAAAATGCTCGAAAAAACAGTATTTTCACATTTCATTGATTTTCTTGAAAACTATAATAGATAAAATGAATCCAATACATGCGTATGAAAGCTGAATTGGAGAATACAGTAAGTATACATACATTCCTGTGCTCTTGTCCATATTGCTGTAATACGCTTTCAAAGTTGAAAAATTAGAATGTTCGAAAAAGGAGTGTTTTCACATTTCATTGATTTACTCGAAAACTATAATACGTAGAATGAATCCAAAAGATGTATATGATAGTTGAATGTTTGAAAAATGTAGCAAGTATTCATATATTACTGTGGATTTAACCATATGGCTGTAATTCACGTTCAAAGTTGAAAAAATGCTGGAAAAAGCAGTGTTTTCATATTTCATTGATTTTCTCGAAAACTATAATAGATAGAATTAATTCAAAAGAAGCATATGAAAGATGAATGTTTGAGGAATGTAGCTAGTATTGATATATTATTGTGGTTTTATCGCGTTAAAAGTTGAAAAAACGAAAAAATAACGCATTTCAAAAGTAACACATTTCATTGATTTTCTCGAAAACTATAATAAATAGAATGAATCCAAAAAATGCATATTAAAGATGGATGTTTGGGCAACATATCGAGTTTTCGTACATTACTGTGGTTTCATCCATTTTTTTGCATTTAAATTTTTAAAAAAATTTAAATTTACGGTAATTTTTGAAAATTTTTGGATCCATTTAGCAATAATTTGCATTGAACTATGAAGTGGTGTATTTATAATAATAGTTCAGTGATTTTATCGGAAAGTATAATATATATTTTGGGAATGTATCGAGTTTTCGTAAATTTTTTGCATTTAATTTTTTTTTAATTTGAAATTTACGGTAATTTTTGAAAATTTTTGGATCCAAAATCGATTTGACAATAATTTGTATTGAAATTGAAGTATGAAATATGAAAAAGTTGTGTATTTCTAACAATAGTTGAGCAGTTGTTTATAATTATTTTGATGATGTATTAATGAAAATTTGTATCAAATGGATAAAGAGATTGAGAGAAAGCATTGCGAATATGTGGGAATATTACGAAAGTGAAAACGAGTTTTCTACACTCCGTAGAGTACAAATGAAATTAGAATAATTCCGACAATAAAAGTACGGACTAATTGGTTTGAGAAGAAGTTAATAGCTTCCTGCTACGGATCAATGGATGAAATATACAAAAAATAAAATGCGATGCGTTTCGATGACTTTCGAATCAAAAATAAAAGACGTCCAGAGTGAGGATATCTGACATTTGGTGGAAATACGTGTGCGCATGATTCAGATCGCGATTGCATAACTTCCTCGACCGTAAATCGCGGCGCCTCCAATTAGAGACGCATCACGTCAATTACGAAGAAGAAGCGCTTCCGGTTTCCGGGTGGATCTTCGCCCACGGCCGCCTTCTCTCGGAGGAGATCCGAGGAGTTTACGATTATTACGTCCACCCCGGGGGCCCGCCGTGTCCTCCTTAACCATTACTATTCTTCCACGAACCCAGAAGGAATAACAAACCGGAGGAGTCCAAATATAGCGCGTAAGCCTCTCGTACTCCCACAAGGTCCTTTATGCAATAGGATCGTTCGATTAAATCACCGCAACGAGAGTGGTGCATCTCTTTTCCTCCTTCTTTGTATTCTCGTGTGTATGTGCAGTAGCTGGAAAAACTGGATTGACGATGATTTAAGCGGCGTGCGCTTCCATTATTAATTGCCTTCATCGCGCTCCGAGGTTGCGTAACAGCGCGCCGGGTGTATGAGATGGAGGAGAGGTTGACGCTTGAGTTACGACCGTCAAAAGTGCAACAATCCGTCTTCTGCTCGTCGTCCGGTCGTGTTATTTATTTGGTGCTGCTGCTGCATAGAGCACCTCCTCTCCTTCACCATCCTCTACGTTCAGAACTACGTGTTTATGCAAATACGAATTTTATAAGCCTTATTTATGGGTCTGCAATCAGGCTCGACTCGGAGTGGAGAGGAGAGGAGAAGAGAGTTTAAAACCAAAAGTGATGGAGAAAGGTCGAGGACACCAGGAAGTTCTGGGTGGACGGGGGCAGCGACGATTACTCATCCGACGCACAAAGGTGGTCAACAAACCTATTTCGATACTATTCAAATACACCTACTAATCCGATTAACTATCATCAATAGCATTCGAGGATCATCCAATTACCAACCATTATACAGACTGTCAAACACTCGGCATTTCTATACCCAAACCACAATAAATTTATAACATATACAAGATATTCTTTTATAGAAGTCGGGGAACTTTTTTAACCATTATCCCAAAATATTTTTGCAATGTAAATTTTAAATAAACATTATTTATTGAATTAATTTACACTTACATATTTATAAAAAAAAGTTACATGAAAATAGTAACAAATAGTAATAGACAAACAAAATAAAATTCTTAAATTGGAACAAACAAATATTAATTGAAAACTTCCCCCTTCAGGTTTTGGAAACATGATGTTGCTTCATGTTTGATATAATTACTTCAAAATTGAGACTTTTTGATGTAAGAGCAATTTGAATACAGTCTTCGGCGTTTAATCGATTTCTGTTTTTCATTTTTATGTTTATTACAGTGGAAAAGCCTTGTTCACAAAGGTAGGTTGTTGCAAATGGCAGCAATTTTTTTACCGCCTCCTCATGTGCAATTCTGAAAGCCTTTGCAGGCTTTGAAAACCAAAAAGACGACAGATTTGCTCTGGTCTCAAATTGAATACGTGCTTCAGTATTGGATGAAAGTTCAGGAATTGCCTCTGCCAAACCTGGAGGTTCTTC
>NW_017097474.1:0-7724 GCF_001412225.1 Nicrophorus vespilloides | reverse complement strand
GGTTCCCCAATTTAAGAATTTTATTTTGTTTGTCTATTACTATTTGTTACTATTTTCATGTAACTTTTTTATAAAATTTATACAATCAATATTTATATACAACCTATTAAAGTTAACCATTAGTAATTACTTAATTAAATGGATTTACATTAACTGAATTGCATAACTTATAATCATATTTCATTTAGAACTAATTACATTGAGAATTATCAAATTATAGTCCAAATTATAAATACATTTATATGCGATTCAGCACTATTTATGTTTCCTGTTATAACATCTTCTGTGTAGTAAATTACATAACAAGATGTTTCATACTTCTCCTACAAATTCCAATTATAATTTAAAGGAAAGTAGAAACTACTTCTAATGTTAAAAACTTGAGTTCTTATTGCTTTTACATAGTTGATGAAATTTGAAATTTTTCTAAATTCTATAGTTTTTGTATCCTTTTGTTATTGTGTGTGGTATTGATGGGACACTGTGTATAGTAAGAACGTAGGTTGGTTTTTGCGATAATTTATTAATACCATAAACCAAAAGCTGAGTGGAGATGAAACTAAACACGAGGCATTTGTCTTTGCGGCCATTAACATGTGCGTACGTACGTATGTATGTATGCATGTATATAAAACATAAACTATTTATTTAATATACATAACATAAATATACATGGAGCAACGACGACCGTCATCCTCTCCGTCTCAACCCGGATCATCTTCCTCCTCCAGTCTCCTTCCTCGTGTCTGGCGCCTGAGGCCGTGATCCAAAGACTAAAAACGAAAATATAAGACCAAGAAACAGCAAGAACAACAAATACCAATGAGGAATAAAACCGAGGACTAGAAGAGCGAAGAGCCAACCGACAAAAAGAATGCAAATGAAAATAATAAAAAAATAAGTAAATAATCATCATCGACGAACGACGAGAGAGGTGGGACGTATTCCAAGCATTAATAATCTCACGCCATACGCTAGGATGCAAATGGAGACACAATAATTAGCAATGAAAACGTTAAGATAAATCGCTCCACTCTCCATGAATGATCTACCTAAGATAAATACGTCGAATTTAAATCCGATGCCATTTTAAAGCTGTTAATTTATTATCATCATCATCTTTTTTTTCATTATTTTTCACTCTCTCTTTCTCTTAAGACAACTATGAAAATGCACAATCTGCAAAGCAGATTCACATATTTATTTTTCTTGTAATTATAGTTGTTAATATTTTATTATTTATTATACCTTTTCTTTTTAAAACAACTATGAAAATCTTTAATCTCCAAACTAATTTATATATTTTTCCTATAAAAAAATCCCACACAAATCTCATTTACGGTAAATTATAAAAAAAAATGTTTTTTGTTACTTAAATTTTTATAAATGTGCAATAATTTATTAAATTGTAAACAATATAAAATGTAAATAGAATTCCATAAATTGAATCAGAATCGGCGACAATTCGAAATTAACCTTCGACGAAAATTGCAACTTTATGCTCGTTCCGCGCCTGCAATTATTTCTCCTTTATTTGCACGCAAATTCCCAGAAATCCATTTTCTTCCATTTTATCACCATAATTTTATTTTTCTCTAAAAAAATTCCTCCCCCAAGGCCAGAAGTATTCCACGCGTTCTTTTAGCGCTCGCAATCTTCGACTTTTTCGTCTTCATTCTTCTGCGCAATCCGAAAACTGGCTTCTTCGTTCTGCAAATAAGGTGTTGTAATGCAAATCGCATTTTATATATTCGCGTCCATAAAGTGCACTTTGTTACGCCGTTTATTATCTTCTTCACTTGTTAATTTTTATTGGTGCATTTTAAAGGTGCGAAAACTTCTTCTTTTTCTCTCTTTTTCTCACTCTTCCGTTACTGTTTTCTTTTATTGTATCCTTCGGAAGGTTGTAGCTGTCTCCGGCACGCATTTATCCTGCGCTCATTACCATTTTCATTTAATGTTCGCCAATAAACGGCGGAATTTATCAAATGGTTAAATCCGAGATGAAAATCTTTTGCGAGAAATTATTTCTGCAATTCTTCTAAATTGTTACAACAAATAATGTTTCTATTAACACAAGAATCGCATTAGATTATATTGATATTAGCCTACTATATTTTTCTCTTCTCTTCTTTTTCTATATAATGAAATACATAAAATATCTCATTAAATATCCATTAAATAAATGATAGAACTTCTCAATTAATACCAAATATTATTTATACCAAAGATTAATTTATCAATTCACGACGTTCGAAATCCCAACTGTATCGAAATCCCGACTGTATCAAAATCCCGTCAATCGAAATCCCGACTGTATCGAAATCCCGACAACCATAATCTCGATTATAACAAAATCCCGACTATATTAAAATACCAACAACCATAATCCTGACTGTATCAAAATCCCGACTATATCTAAAATGTCATACCCTCCGAAATAATTTAAAAATGTTATTATAGAAATTTTCAATATAGTCGGTATTTTGATACAGTTGGTATTATGGTTGTTGGGATTTTGATACAGTCGGGATTTCGATAAAGTTGAGATTATAGTTGTTGGTATTTTAATATAGTCGTGATTTTGATTGTCGGGATTTCAAACGTCGGGATTTCGAACGTTGGGAATTTGATTGACGGGATTTCGCTTGTCGGGCTTTCGATATAGACCCACAAGCCCTACTCCCAATTACTACTCTCACCCCATAATAATAAGAATTAACTTTGTAAGTAGAATAAGAATTTAAAATTAGTCTCAGTAAAACATTAAAAGACTAATAAATTCTCAGCATAACCTTTGAGGACAAGCAACGAATAAAGTTATGTAAAACCAAACGAATTTCATTAAATTCCCAACTATCGAGACTCCACATCGACAACAACAGAAAATATTCCATTGTGTCCAGACTTCCATGCCTGGGACACGACAATTGATGTAAAATTTATAAAAATCTTATATTATAAAACATAGTTTATTTAAGCTAGATAGAAATCTGTTCAGCTTAATTATTTTGTAAAGCAACTAGGAAGTAGTCTATAGTATTATTGTGCATGTATTGTATATTTTTTTGTTCTTTTTAGAAACACTGGTATATATGGTTTAGAGGCCGGATAGAAACGGTTCATAATAATCCCAGACTCTAACTAAATTACTCTACAATGTATTATAGCCGCTATTAAGATATAAATCATAGCCGTATTCGAGGCATTTATTGATTGTAAAATGCGATTAATTGCATTGTAAATTTAATGCCGCAGAAGAGAGTTTTATATGCGGGGGCGGTCGAACCTCGTCCAAACAACAACAACAACGTTGTTTCTCTTGAAATAATTAATCGAATCCGACCGAAAAGCAGTGAGAGTTCCTTTGTGGTCTAAATTTCAATCTCGTTTAACGATTTCCGCTCTTTTTTTTAAAATTTATTTTGTCTTTATAATAACAATAACAACATCATCAGCATCGGATTAAAAGTGCACTTTTCCTAGGCTTTGTGCTCGATAGAGGAGTGTGCAGGAAGTGAGTATGGAGAGGAGAGTCTCTTGTCAGTCAAATCTTTGATGATTTGCAAAATTTAAAGTTACGCGCTTGTGCCGTTTGTTGTTGTTGTTGTTGGTTGGTGTTGGAAACCCCACCGATGAAGAGAAAGTAGGATTTCCCTCCGCCGCAGCAGCAGCAACAGATAAGAAGAATGAGAATAGGATTTCTATTGCTAATATTTCAATTGCATTCAAACGGGCCATATATGAATGATATAATGGTCTTCCTGGCAAAACTTTATTCATTGCGCAAAAGCGTCTTGCAAAGCTCTCGACAAAGAGCAGTTTCCTTGTACAACTCGATTTATTCGTTCGCTCTTAAAATCCCTAATGAATTACTTTTCGAACACAATGCCGTTACGACATCCGAGTCTATAGTTGTTGCTGCTGCTGCTGCAGATGTGTAGCATAAAACGACGACTGACGTTTCTGACTCACGCATCCTGCAGGTAGGACGACCCCTTCCTTCTTCCTTCCAAGAACCTCGCCTATTATTATATCATAGCGCTCACAAAATTCGCCATAGCTTCTTTCATAATTCGACGATGCGTGTGTTCTCCATTCTACCAATTACACAAAATTAGTATGGTCAGACGTTATTATGTAAGTCGTACACACACTACGACTTATATAATCAGTGTCAGATGGGAGGTCCACAAGTTCGAAGAATGGAAACAACGAATTCCCAAAAATCCCACCCTTCAACTAATAATTCTTCTAACTCTCTCACTTAAACGTTACCTAATTACATATAATTATTAAACTCAGACTAGAATATGTAAGCCCTACAAAAATACTCTAGATAATCGAAAACAATTTGTTTCTAATTTCAAAAGATTTAAAGAAAATAGAATCATAGGAAAGAATAATATTATTCAGATTTAAATGGGTCATCGACCCACAATTCTTATAATGAATTATTCTAAGCGCATCTTCTTTCATTTATCCAAAATAAAGATGCAACAGATTTATGATGTTCGCTTGTAAAAAAAAAAATATAATTTCGAGATTAATTCGAAACGAAGCAACACGTAATTTCGTGGTGGATTTATTGTATCGAATCACGGAATAAGATGTATCACGATAACTTACGTGATCACCAAGTAAAACCTATCTTTTCAAAACTGTTATCTTTGCAGCGGAATTCCATAGAAGCGATGTTGAAAACTTGAATGAAAACGAATATTAAAAGAGTCAGATATGAAAGGTGTTTCTTATATCTTCAGAGATGTCTAACATAATGGGCATTCCTGTGGTTCCCGAGAAAGGTATAACTCACAGGGAGGAGTCCTTATCTAGATAGTGATAGTAAATAGTAATAATAAAGGTCGGAGTGGCAGATAGACAAAGAGATGATGCTGAATGGAATATGGAAACTAACCCGGCCGTATGATGTCAATGGGTTGGGGAGGAGGACGAAATTTGTAAAGGCTGAAGCCATAAAACGCGACGTTTTAATGAGCATCCTTTTATACCAGAGGAGAAAAGCTGCATTGGATGAAGGATGTACGTGGCTATAGTCGAATGCAATCTTATCTCTGCAATTTTTCAAATTACGCAAACAAAATTATTGCAACTTCTATTTTGATTTATTTTGAGATAAATATTTACTTTAAAATAATTATTCAATAGAATATTGGTACAACTCGTTAAATATCATACGTAACAACTCGTAATTAATAAAAGTTGCTACAATAGACATTTATGTCTCATATCACTTATAGTGTGGGTGCAGCATTAGCGCCACAATATAAATAATCGTCGTCAATTACAATTGCTTTGTGTAATATCTTAGCGTGTATATAAATATTAATTTTAACTGGAAATTTACTTATGAAAATATACAATTTTTAGTTTTTATAAAGTGAACGTAATTCACATCTAATTTTTGTAATTACGTAACTTAAAACGGTCGAGTCAATTGCGTTGGCAAAGAAAATGAGATTATTACATAAAACTCGACGTTTTAATGAGCTTCCTTTTATACAAGAGGAGAAAAGCTGCATTGGATGAAGGATGTACGTGGCTATACTCGAATGCAATCTTATCTCTGCAATTTTTCAAATTACGCAAAACGAAATTATTGCAACTTCTATTTTGATTTATTTTGTGCTAACTTCAAGAGATAAATATTTACTTTAAAATAATTATTCAATAGAATATTGGTACAACTCGTTAAATATCATACGTAACAACTCGTAATTAATAAAAGTTGCTACAACAGACATTTATGTCTCATATCACTTATAGTGTGGGTGCAGCATTAGAGCCACAATATAAATAATCGTCGTCAATTACAATTGCTTTGTGTAATATCTTAGCATGTATATAAATATTAATTTTAACTTGAAATTTACTTATAAAAATATACAATTTTTAATTCTTATAAAGTGAACGTAATTCACATCTAATTTTTGCAATTACGTAACTTAAAACGGTCGAGTCAATTGCGTTGGCAAAGAAAATGAGATTATTGCAGACACCTCAATTAATGCCATTTGATTCATATGCTCTATGCGATTGTGTCTCTTGGGTCTGGTAAATGGAGCACCGATGATTTATCGCGGTCGCAGAGGAATTTTAACGAATTTCAATTATAACTGAATATAACTGGGCATAAAAAGAAGTTATTTCTTTATTTCTTCATACTTTTGTTGTTTTATGTATACTTGGTAACTAGATTAGCAAATCTCGATGGGAAACAAAAGAGCCACTGAAGAAGTCTCGCTTTTTGTTTGTTTGTTGTTCTGTTCTCCTTCACTTGTTTTCCTCCCTTGGCCTTCTTGGTAGAGCGAGGATCGCGGAGGAGCAAAAAAAAATAAATGTGGAGAGAGAAGCGAGCTACAACGTCGTGAACGGTCTCGGCATTAAGACAATAGATAATTTGTATAACATAAGGTACAAGTGAATTATGTCCACACGGGACATAAGTAACCTCCGCCATGAGAAGGCAAGTACACTTAAGACGCTGGGAACAACGCACGTAAACATATTTACGTATAAGTACTTCGACTATCGTCCTCCTTCCAACATCCTTCGATCTATCGAATTCTTTAGCTCTCAACAAAAAGTAGACAAAAAAATGATAGTTTTGAATCTCCTGCTCGATACATCAATGATCAATTAATTAGCGTTTACGGCGTTGCGGGTCCAATCAGAAAGCAGTAAAAGCGCGCGTCGTTTGAAATTCGTATTAGCGCTGTTTATCTTTCATTATCTCGCAAATGAAAACAGTAAACAGCGCGCGGAAGGATCGGAGGCGGCCGTGGTTTTCCTTATTTACGTCCGTTACATGCAAACACACTCGATATTAACTACTGCATTTAAAGTAATTACTATGAAATTTATGCACATAGGTAACAGCTCAATACGGTGCAATTGTTGGTTTTATATGCGTACGCATATGTACATACTACACAGGCAATTTGCTCGTAAAGACTTGAGCCCGTTTTGTAACAAAAACGAAATTCTTGAGAAAACTATTTGGTTTTTCTCTCTCTCTGTCTCTCTTTAGACTGTTTCTTGTAAGTTGTGAGGAGGGACAAAGATGAATAAGAACGATGGTTGTTAATCTAAATCAGAGGTTCCCAAACTTTTTTTTGTGTCGTAGACCCCTTGCCATGTTTTTCGGTTTTGGGTAGACCCCCTAATTACCAGATATTGATTTTTTGTAAATTTATTATTTATATTGGGATATCTTTATAATTATTAAAATCTTTACTCTGTGACTGCGCGTATGCTTGTAACAAAATGATACTGGTATATCATTATGTGCAGGTTTTTACAAGTTCAAAATGTATTACGACCACAAAGTGAATGCCTACATCCTACAACTTACACAATTTTATAAACATATATAATATTTTTTTTACTTCATAAATACTTTTACTATTGAAATCCCGACTGTATCGAAATCACATTCAATCTGACTATATCAAAATCTCAACATACCTATTGAATCCCGACTGTATCGAAATCCCAACATTCGAAATCCTGACTATATCAAAATCTCAACAACGATAATCCCGACTGTATCGAAATCCCGACAGTGTCTTTTATTATTATAATTTATACAATAACGCAGTCACCATCTACTATAATTTAATATTAATAACAATAAAATAATTTTAATTTAGAATATTTCTTAATTTTAAGTTTTATTAAGTCAATTAAAACAAATACAATAA
>NW_017097473.1:13866-20106 GCF_001412225.1 Nicrophorus vespilloides | reverse complement strand
ACTTTTTTCATGAATTTCAAGTGATGTTAAGTCACGACAAGAAAATAACTTCCCTACTTTATTTTCATTGTTATTATTATATATTCTCTACATTTGCGATCACAATACACGAATTGTGCAGCTGCCGGTAAAATATTTGCATCAATTTGCATTTGTAAGCGTTGCATTGGAAAAGTTTTAAAGTTTTAATATTTTCTGATCATTTTTCTCAAATTATTTAGTCTAAGTTATAATTTTTTGTGAAAAATTTATATTGACATTGAATTGAAATCCAATTGAAGTTTTTGAGAACTAATTTCAACAATTGGAGTTTTTGATAATTTCCAATTGGAGTTTTGATAATTTCCAATTGGAGTTTTGATAATTTCCAATTGGAGTTTTGATAATTTCCACTGAAAATTACTTACACTTTTTTGAACGACTCACGTTATGATCCAAAAACATTTTGTTATAAATAATAACTTTGTGTAACTTTCCATAATATTTTCTTAGTCCTTTATTATTATTATGGAACTTTATCTATTGCCTTTACAATTGATATTTTTCTATCGTTCAAAGTCCATCAAATAGATATAGTTCCATAATAATAAAGGATCACGAAAATTTTATGGAAAGTTATACAAAATTATTATTTAAAACAAAATGTTTTTGGATCATAACATGGGGCCTTTAAAAAAGTGCCTTTACAATTGATATTTTTCTATCGTTCAAAGTCCATCAAATAGATAAAGTTCCATAATAATAATAAAGGACTAAGAAAATATTATGGAAAGTTACACAAAGTTATTATTTATAACAAAATGTTTTTGGATCATAACGTGTGTCGTTCAAAAAAGTGTAAGTAATTTTCAGTGGAAATTATCAAAACTCCAATTGGAAATTATCAAAACTCCAATTGGAAATTATCAAAACTCCAATTGGAAATTATCAAAATCCAATTGGAAATTATCAAAACTGAAATTATCAAAACTCAATTGGAAATTATCAAAAATTCAATTGTTCAATGTTCAATATAAATTTTTCACAAAAAATTATACTTAGACTAAATAATTTGAGAAAAATGATCAGAAAATATTAAAACTTTAAAACTTTTCCAATGCAACGCTTACAAATGCAAATTGATGCAAATATTTTACCGGCAGCTGCACAATTCGTGTATTGTGATCGCAAATGTAGAGAATATATAATAATAACAATGAAAATAAAGTAGGGAAGTTATTTTTTTTGTCGTGACTTAACATCACTTGAAATTCATGACTCTAAACGAGCCCGTATTTCCAACAGATTCATTTGAATTTTGCGCCTTTCTCATGGATATTATTGGCTCAATTGTCTCTAATGCAAATTAGAATTGGGCGGATTGGGGTAGTATTATTAAAATGGACAAAAAAATAACGAAAATGAGTGTATACAAACGAGAAAGAGAAACAAGGCGAAACCCTCTTATTTTCTCATTTTTTTTTCTTCTTCTCCTCCCCAAATTCTTTCCTTTTTTCTTCCTCTTTTTTTAATCGTATCTCATTGTGTTGCCAATCAAATGAATATCAAGGCGCACAATGGAATGTCGGAGGCGGTGAACCGTTCTTCTCCCTGCTTTTCCTTTCTTCTCGCTCATCTCTTTTCGCTCGAGATTTTATGTGAATGTGTGTGTGTTCCTCAATCTCCCATCATTTTTATTTCTATTTTTTTTTCTTCCTCTCCTTCTGAAAAATAAAGTGGAATACATTACGCGTTTCGTTTCGATCCGGTCGCTTGGATGTGCTTTCAATCAGCGGCGAAATTCCGGGAGGTTTCATTTGCTTGGATGGAGGAAGGAGGAGGAAACGCTCGAACCGATTTAAGATTATTATTATCATTCCGAGCACATACACTACTCTTCGGCTCTCTCGCACACAAAAAGCACTTTCACATCTTCACACTGAAATTCACATAATTTCAATCAAATAATTGTTCCACCTCAACAAAAAAAAAATGGAATCATCAATCATTGTTCCGCAAGAAGCAGATGAAATAATCGATGTTGAAATGATGATTGCATCGTTAAAATTGGATTTTCAAAACTCCCGCATCCCACATCAACCCTCCGCACGCGAAATTGAAATTTCAAATTTATGTTATGATATGATAAACTTGGGATTTATTTATCATCGGATCGTTTTTATTATTTATTGACCGTTTTCATTAATGCGCGATAGAAACGTGAATTATCGTGTTCCGTTTTCCTCGCACGCATTAATTTCTCTCTCCATCTATGTCGATATTATGTGCGTTCGAAAATAATTTCACAAATGGCCCCAGAGTATTAGCGGATGGCTTCATTACCAACAACGAAATTGGAGCGCAACGTGGGGCACTCGAAAAAGTACACAGAACGGATGAATTTTCATTATTTTCTGATGCTATTTCATACTGGACACTTCATAATAAATGTGACATAATGAATTAAATTTTTTTAATTTGAAACAGTCCACGATCTAGTGGTCACAGGTTCAAATCCTGGTCAAGCCAGGACCTTTTTGAGCCCTCTCGGTACTTGCAGCAATCGTTCGTTACAGATGGACAGTGAAATGAATGAGGTTCAATTTGCTAAGAAATTTATAGATTTGGCGCACAACGTGGGGCCCTCGAAAAAGTGGCTTTAACGAATGAATTGAGTTTGTTTTTCGGTGTCATTTTAAAGGTGATATACCATAATAAAAGTGACGTGTGGAATCTTCATCAAAGGTATAGTAATTCAATGAAAGGTGATAATTAAAAATGTATGATATGTTGTTCGCAAAATTTGACACAGGGTAGAAATAGAGGTGGACGTGTAGAGAGCATACATTAATAAAAGGGAAGCCAATGATCGCTAATTAGTTTAATAATTAAAGCTTTTGAAGGTAACGCGAAAATTATTTGCGCGTACGCAAACGACCTTTTTATATTTCTCTCTCTGTGTGTGTGTGTTTAAAATTTAATTCAAAGGAGCGGAGAAAAGCTTTCAAGTATTTTTTAATTCCCTCTGTATTTTCGCATCTTTATTTGTGCACGCATCGCGAAGCGAACAAAAAGAAGGAAAAAACGTAAACTCGACGCTGTGGAGCGGAGCAGATAAAACGAAAAGAGATGGAAAATAATTACTTTAAACAAATTAAAATAATATTTATTACGTCTGCGTCCGTGAATTACGCGCCCCGAGGGGGATAAATGGCCGCGAAAACAACAATCGCAAGTCTGTCGGATGATGGGTGGAACATGGAGAGAAGGAATGAGAGAGTGAGGGAAAAGAGGAAAAGCTTGCTGCATAGAGGAAACGCTCGCTCCGGGAAAAATGATTACCGGGAAAACGCGCTCTTTGCTTTCGAAACGGAGGGAAAGGAAAACACGCGACGCCGGCAATTTGCTAAAATAAATAAAAATTGCAGCGCGCGAAAATTAATATGGAGATAGAGGGAGTGAGTGAGACAAACGGAATGATGAGAGGAGGTAAGCAAATGAAGGGCAAGAAAAGGTAAATAAAAAATAATCGTCCTATCATCTATTTTGCTTTGCTGCAAGAGAGAGGAGTGAAAAAAGTAAAATAAGACTTGGCGGAGGGAAGCAATTCCTGCGAGGGATCTGTTTAAGCGAGAATGATCTCTCCGCATTATTTTGCATACATTATGAAAAAGGCGAAACTTCATTTCGGCGTAACGTATATATTTCTATTCCTTGGAAATCCCAAACTTGGAAAGAATGTCGGATATTTTCATAATAATAAAAAAATAAATAAACGAAATTCCGTACTCTAGAAGTATTCTAGGATTTTGCGCAATGCCAAACATTCCGAAGAGATTCATTGATGCAAAGTTTTCATTTGGGTTTCTTTTTATAAGGAATTTTGATTTTGGATCACAACGTGGGGCCTTGAAAAAAGTGCCTTTACAATTGATATTTTTCGATCGTTCAAAGTCCTTCAAATAGATAAAGTTCCATAATAATAAAGAATCACGAAAATTTTATTGAAAGTTATACAAAGTTATTATTTAAAACAAAATGTTTTTGGATCATAACGTGGAGCCTTTAAAAAAGATCGTTTATAATTGATATTCTTCTATCGTTCAAAGTCTTTCAAATAGAGAAAGTTCCATAATAATAAAGGATTAAGATTATATTATGGAAAGTTACAAAAAAGTTATTATTTAAAATAAAATGTTTTTAGATCATAACGTGGGGCCTTCAAAAAAGTGCTTTTACATTTGATATTTTTCTATCTTTCAAAGTCCTTCAAATAGATAAAGTTCCATAATAATAAAAGATCACGAAAATTTTATGGAAAGTTATACAAAGTTATTATTTAAAACAAAATGTTTTTGGATCATAACGTGGGGCCTTCAAAAAAGAGCCTTTACAATTGATATTTTTCTATCGTTCAAAATCCATCAAATAGATAAAGTTCCATAATAATAAAGGATCACGAATTTTATTGAAAGTTATACAAAGTTATTATTTAAAACAAAATGTTTTTGGATCATAACGTGAGTCGTTCAAAAAAGTGAGATTTAAAGTCCATCGAGTGGATAAAATTGCATAATAAGAAATAATGAAAGAATCTATTTTGTTATTACATTGATAACTAAAAACTATAGTGCTTCAGTTGAATGGTATATTAAAAAAAAAAAAGAAGATCAGGGGATATTGAGAGTTCTCGGATTAAATTTAATTTCGCGAATGGTCTAGTTTTCCTTTCAAGATATTTTTCAATTAGGTAAATGACGTGAATCTCGTTATTTTCCGCTTCCGCCTTTTTCCCTCCATTCATACCCACTTCTTGTTTGCGATTCTCTTCTTTTTTTTGTTTTTGTTTTTATTTAATAAATGCTTCAATTAGAATATTAAATTGGGATCGAGTCGAAGGCGAATTTGTAACAAGAGGGTTTCGAAAAAAAAAAAATAGAAGAGTGCGGATCCGAAAGATCGATAGCATTTGTTGCAGTTGTCCGAAACGCAACCTCCCTCGATTATCCTCATCCGATTAATCTGACGTTTTTCGACGTTCCCTCGACGTTTTCCTCGGTTTTAGTGCATATTGCCGCGTGGAATAATTATAAGGTAATCAGGTTTATGGGCTCGTGCATTTCTTATGCATTAGTTTATTATAAGTTGTAATGGGATTCTGCTTGCTTGCCTCTCGGATGTAAAGCCGCGCATTGCGCCCGCTTCACTGTAACTGAAACGGGCTAATTATTAACGGCCAACCTTGCATATTGCATTTAAATTAATGAGCGCTCCCTCCGCAGAATGTGTCTTCCGTCGTGGTGGAGGCTGCTTCTACTAGCCCCCATTGATTTATAATTTTATTGCGCATAAATATTAATTAAGAATCCGGATGACGGTCGGGGGATTTACATTGCAGATGCTCGCTCGAAAGACCTCATTTACTACCTGCCATCAACCATCCATCCGAACCATGGGGGGTTTCCACCCTTTTTTATTTTTTCGGCAGTTATTAAAATTTTATATGCAGCCAAATGCAAATCCGATTTTCACATTTCAAATATACCAAAAAAAAAAAATACAAAATAAAGTGAACTATTTCCATATAAAAGTTTCACATAATTAAACTTTTCCATTGATAAAATTTAAAAGGTTATAAATTCTGAAACGATCAATTTAATATCAGTATTTGTCTATTAGAAAATATATTTATTAGAAGTCTATTTGAGAAATTTGGAAATGGCGCACAACGTGGGGCACTCGAAAAAGCGGTTAAGAATTTAGAATTTACCAATTTTTTTTCAACAAATCTGTAAGATAAAGTTCCCTAATGACAATTAATGCGGGTTATTCGAAAATCGAAAATGAAATACGGCTAAACCAGATGGATGGAACCGAGCGAAAAGCTTTTTTTTGGCGAGTATGTGTTGATTTTGAACGAGTGTACTTTGGGCATTGAAAAATTAAACGGAGATTAAAAGTTTCACACAATTAAACTTTTCCATTGCTAAAATTGAAAAGGTTATAAATTCTGAAACGATCAATTTAATATCAGTATTTGTTTATTAGAAAGTATATTTATTAAAAGTCAATTTGAGAAATTTAAATGATATTTAAGGGTTTTTGGAAATGGCGCACAACGTGGGGCACTCGAAAACGCGGTTAAGAATTTAGAATTTACCAATTTTTTTCAACAAATCTATAAGATAAAGTTCCCTAATGACAATTAATGCGGGTTATTCGAAAATCGAAAATGAAATACGGCTAAACCAGATGGATGGA
>NW_017097473.1:7924-13855 GCF_001412225.1 Nicrophorus vespilloides | reverse complement strand
TTGGCGAGTATGTGTTGATTTTGAACGAGTGTACTTTGGGCATTGAAAAATTAAACGGAGATTACAGCGGGGATTCGGAAAACAGGTGGAATGTAAATTGGCAGAGTCAACTCGGATCAATTATCGCCGATTTCATGGGTAGGGACACGCAGAAAGGGTAGAATAAAAAAACAAGAGAGAGTGCTGTGGTGGAGGAGGGAAGAGAGCGGGGGTCTCGCGCGCGCTCGGACTCATCGTCGGGGATTAACCGGATTATTGCATAATTCAAACTAATTTCATCCTGACTGGAATTGCGTATGAATAACTTATGAACATTATTTCCCCGGACATTAGCACCGAACCCAATCTGCATTAGGCGGCGGAGGATGGGAGCAAACCCTTTTCCGTCTGCTCCGCTCATTCCACTTCTGTATCATACGTATATAAAGCAAAAAAAACGGCTCCTCTCTTGGAAAAGGGGTAGATTTTGAGAGAAGAGTAAAAAAAAAGTAAAGTAGAAACGATTTAATACTAAAATACAATTTAAACATTGAGGAGGAAGCCGACGATTTATCGGACTAAGCCGATTAGCAGAATAATGTTAATTTACAATTTTCAGGAATGGTCAGCAAACAGACTTTCTGTACAATTCTTTATTATGAAAAATTAATTCCGCAATGCATTACATCCAACGAAACAGCGTTTCATATTTCCAGCTGAAATTCTATTAAAAAAAAAAAACTTTTCAAATGTATTCCTAATTCTATCAAATTTTATGATATTTTCATAGTTCAATTTAAACTTTGTTAGATTATTTAATTTTGTGTGTAAAACGAAAAAGCAAATATACAAAACTGTTGAGTGAGTGGATTAATGGCTCGAAATGAATGAAGACGAAGAAGCAGGATTAATGTTTGTTTCTTGATGGAAGTTGTGCGCAGAATCTATACGTTATGTAATATTTAATTATAATCTTTATTGCGCACTAATGGCTCTGCGGCCGCAATCGCGAAAATTAGTTTCGCATAATCCGTAGGAGCGAGTTCCTATTTAAGACTCGTTTATTATTTAGTCAGCAGGCTTTAGTTTTCTTCACAAAATGAACTTAATTCTTGATTACTAGTAAATTGATTTGGTAATTAGTAAAATATGTCGTTTCGTAGATAAAGTATTATAATTACTAAATTACGTGTGAGCTGAATGTTTGTTACGTAAACGGTAACTGTAGAATTAGTCGTGTGTGTGTGTGGAGATTACGAGCGGTCGTTTAGGTTTTTAAAAATTTTGAGTATTTAATTTAATTGCGCGCATTTTGCGGTCCCATTACGTCGGAGGACGTGGCCGGCCGCAGAAGCTAAGCGGACACACTTAACTTGGCATCAAGTTGGACTCCAGAGAGGCTGTGAGAGAGAGAGGACGGACTTTGCGTGGTTACAGCCGCATCGACTGGCATTTGGGAAACGCGAACGGCGTGGATAATTACGGCATTAATTGTGTTACTTGTAATTATATTCCGCTGCAGAGACAGAGACTCACACAACCAAGCACGGAGACTCTTCGGATCCGACCATCCACGGCTTCGTCCCTTTCATCCCTAACCTAGTCATTCATCCATCCGGCGACACTCATCCAATCGCATTCTCGCATTAATTACGTTCCAGATAAATGAAAGAGATGGGAAACGGAGAAAAATTGGAGCAGGAGATAATGCAACCATCGTCCTCATCCTCTCAGACCAGTCGAGAAATGCAAACTTGATAATTTTCCATTAATGATGCAATCCAATTGAAATTCTCGCGATTTCATCTCTTCAGTCGCAACCCTCAGTTTTTTTTTTGTTTGTTTGCTTCATACCAAACACTGCAATGTTTGCATTCATTTTCACCCCTCGGTTATTATCTGCTGTATGTGATACATGCAGACACCTCAACTTATTTGAAAGAAATGTAAGCAATAAACAAGAAAACATATTACAAAAGTTTTAAAATCGCTACGGTTTCTGAACTTAAATAAAAAATATAAATTATTATATTTCAAAAAGTTATGAAAGCAAACTTATTAAAGTATTAAATTGCATTATCAAATAAACAAATACTTATTGAATAAATAATTCAAAAGCTGTGAGGGGGAAGTAAAGAAATTTTTAAAAAGCGCACAACGTGGGGCACTAAATAAAATGATGTTCCGATGTGAAATTTAATATTTTTTCTTTGCTATATTGAAGATTAAGGTCCATAAAGATAAAATCAAGTGTCTGTTGAATATTTGTTAAGCAATGATGTATAATTTTACAGTGCAAAATAATAAATTACCACTGCAATGTTTGCATATATTTTCACCCCTCGGTTGTTATCTGCTGTATGTGATACATGCAGACACTTCAAGTTTTTAAAAAAAAATATTTGAAATAAATGTAAGCAATAAACAAGAAAACATATTACAAAAGTTTTAGAATCGCTACGGTTTCTAAACTTATATAAATTATTAAATATAACCAAGAAATGTTATTATATTACTAAAAGTTTTGAAAGGAAACTTATTAAATTACATTATCAAATAAACAAATACTCATTGAATAAATAATACAAAAGCTGTGAGGGGAAAGTAAAGAATTTTTAAAAAAGCGCACAACGTGGGGCTCTCAAAAAAATGATGTTTCGTTGTGAAATTTACAATTTTTTCTTTGCTATATTGAAGATTAAGTTCCATAAAGATAAAATCAAGTGCCTGTTGAATGTTTATTAAGCAATGAAGTATAATTTTCCAGTGGAAAATAATGAATTACCATCTGCTTTGCTGACAATTGATGTCGGTCTTTATAATAATGATTGGAGGAAAAGAAAATTAAAATGAAAAGTTTTGGCTTCGAAATGAGTGGAATTAGCTAAAGCGTGTTGCGTAATTTATTGTTGTGCGATTGTGTAGATTTAAATGCTCGGCGTGAGTAATGAACATTGGGAAGGAAAAGGTTGATTAATGGAGAATGACGTCGTCGTCGTCGTCGTCGAGAAAGTATGAAGAGGGAGAATCGAGTTTTATTGTCGTTTGCCCGAATGCATTTCTCACCCAACCCTCTGTTTGTGTCCTATGCGGGTGTGTAAACCCTCCACTCATATACTCACACAGCATCCGCAGATGCGCGAATGCCAAAGGGCCAATTTTAATTAGGGACGGTGCACTTGTAATGGAATATTAAATGAATGCATCGCACAGCCACCGCAACATATTTACTTAATCAAAACGAGACGACGACGTTAATTACGAGTGGGGTGTCTATGTGTGTGTGTTTCAATCTAAATCAATGCGTTAGAGAGAGACAGAGAGAGAGAGAGAGTGTGATGTAGAGTGAAAGGGGGTGGTAGGACGGATTCGGTTATGGCCATCCCTTAAGAGTTTAATTAAACATTTTTGCAGCACGCTTCGCTTTATGTCCATGGCACGCTCGTTCCGTCATTGTCGTCGCAAACGCCGCCATAGCCACCCCCGACCCCAGCGCCCCCTGGGTAATTGAGTTTTATCACCGATATGCCCATTTATATTTATATATATGTATGGATATAATATGTGAATGTGAGTGGGCGAGTTTCGGGTGAGAGCACTTGTCTCGATTCCCTTCCATCCAAGTGCCAGAATTCACATCGTCAAAAACGATGATTACATTATATTATTATTATTATGATGATCGCTGTATCCCCTTTAGTCAGAGGGGCTCAAGTGTGCCGTGGATTGTGAAGGACATGAAGGATGGTGAGAAGATGAGGGTGGGCAGTTTGTCAAAATACGAAACGATACGTATTCAGTTTAACAATTTCCATTCAGAACGTTCAGAGTTTATAAAAAAAAAAACGAAAATATACAAAAATGAAGATAAAAATCTAGTGTCTGTTAAAGTAAGTTAAAAGTTGATAATAAAGAAAAACAAGTGAAAGTTAGTATAAAAAATTGATAAAAACAATGCATAAGTAATGTAATTTAAGAGCCCAATATTGTTTAAGTTTAAAAAAATAAATAGTGGACAAATTTTGATATTAAAAGAAAACTTTGTAGGAATTATTATGCATACTTCAATTGTAAAATATAACTATTTTGATTAGTTGGTAGTAGTGTGTGTAATTTTGAGGTTAATACTGAATAATGTGAAAATTATGCAATGGAAATGAATAATAATGGCAGTAATTGTGTTTTATGGTTATTATCATAAAACATGTCACATTCATCTAGTTGCCTCCCTTCATCCAAATGCCAGAATTCGCATCGTCAAAAACGATAATTATGATATTATTGTGCTGCATCCCCTTCAGTAGGAAGAGGATCAAGTGTGCCGTGCAGGGTTGGAGTATGAGTAGGAAGGGTGCTAAAATACAAGAGGCGACGTGTTCAGTTTTAGTTTGAAGGAGGAATACGCAAACCGTATTTAATATAATAGTTTACATAATATCTGTTTGCGCTCGACGTAACTGCCGCTCTTCATTTGTCAGACATGCCACGCCGCCTCGCACTCTTGAGCCTAGATCCAAAGCAAGACGCGATTAATACAGAAACGCTAATTCAAACAATAATATTCCAACGTTTTCTCTTCCCATTTTCATCCCCAACGGAGGATGAGGGTTGTTGTCGTGTCATTTTGAACGGTGAAGGAAGTAAAACGAAAAGATTTATATAAAAAAGCCGTCAATCATTCAATGGATTTCAAAATAATCCCGTTTATATTAAAGTTCATCGATGCGTGCGCTTTTTGTTGTTGAGATGTTGGATGATGAAGAAGGCAAATGGTCCAAAAAGCGAGTCCATCAGCTGATGAAGCTGAAGCCCTCGCAGGTGACTGTAACATAAATAACATAAATGTGCGGAGGCAATGATGTGTGCTATGCGTCGAACACTTATCGCGATTACAGCGATCAAACAAGATCTAGTAATGAGAGTAGCAGAAACAAACGACAGAAGCGAGGGTAAACAGATGATGGTGATGTTGCATGTATATCAAGAGGGGCACTACGAGATTGAACCCCAATATACAGGAAAACGATTGGATTGAAGAGATGATGATGATGATGTCTATGTTCCCGTGAAAATAACCATTTACAATTGAAATGTATCATTTGTTATATTCACGTAAATTTACGCAATAAAGTTTATTAAAGAAGAAATAGGTGGCTTTGGAAATGAATTGTCACTAAATAAAAAAAAAAAACAATTGGTGTAAAATAATTATATTAACAAAAAAATGGAATTAAAAATTGTAACCGAAAATGAAAATGCACTAAAAAAACTGAATTGAAAAGAGAATATCTTGTAAATAAATGAAACAGTTATTGATTAAATATAATAAAATTATTTATGAAATTTGGTAAAACTCGCAAACGAAAATATATATATATTTCATAGTATAAATTCTTTGATATGATGATGTCTTTGTTCCCGTGAAAATAACCATTTACAATTGAAATGTATCATTTATTATATTCACGTAAATTTACGCAATAAACTTTATTAAAGAAAAAATAGGTGGCTTTGAAAATGAATTGTCACTAAATAAAAAAAAAACAATTGGTGTAAAATAATTATATTAACAAAAATGAAATTAAAAATTGTAACCGAAAATGAAAATGCACTAAAAAAACTGAATTGTAGAGAAAATATCTTGTAAATAAATGAAACAGTTATTGATTAAATATAATAAAATTATTTATGAAATTTGGTAAAACTCGCAAACGAAAATATATATATATTTCATAGTATAAATTCATTTGATATGATGATGATGTCTTTGTTCCCGTGAAAATAACCATTTACAATTGAAATGTATCATTTGTTATATTCACGTAAATTTACGTAATAAACTTTATTAAAGAAGAAATAGGTGGCTTTGGAAATGAATTGTCACTAAATAAAAAAAAAACAATTGGTGTAAAATAATTATATTAACAAAAATGAAATTAAAAATTGTAACCG
>NW_017097473.1:5412-7919 GCF_001412225.1 Nicrophorus vespilloides | reverse complement strand
TTGTAGAGAAAATATCTTGTAAATAAATGAAACAGTTATTGATTAAATATAATAAAATTATTTATGAAATTTGGTAAAACTCGAAAACGAAAATATATATATATTTCATAGTATAAATTCATTTGATAAAATTGAAAATGTTATTGAATTACAAACAAATAAATAAATGTATATAAATAATTATTTCGATAGAAGTAATTACTTTTATAAATTAAATCCACTTTTAATTGAAAATAATAATAGTTTATTTTTTTTGTATTAAGTTAAAAATGTTTATTTTTTATGGTAAATCTTTTGTCAAAAAGCGAAGTTGAAGAATTTCGTATCTTTTCCATAGGTAATTACTTCTATAAATTAAATCCACTTTTAATAATGTTTGAAAATAATAATAATTTAGTTTATTAATTATTTTTTTGTATTTTGTTAAAATGTTCATTTTTTATGGTAAATCTTTTGTTAAAAAGCGCAAATTGTGCAGCAAATGTTAATTATTCAAATTGGCGAAGTTGAAGAATTTCGTATCTTTCCCATAGGGATCTAAAGAGAGTGAAAGTGGAAGCAGTTGGTTTGGATTACGAGCGAACATTTGGCGAATCATTACTTTTCGCATTTCCACGAATCGTCGCGTGAACGATAAATATTTGATGCTACTGCGATCGTTAAGTTGTGAGCTAATTATTGAGTAAGCTCTGATCTGCAAAGATTTTGTTTTTTTTTTCGTTTTGCAGAGATCGACGTATGCTTCGGTTCATTGTTTCGAGGGTTCATTTCAACGGTGTATCGACCTAAACAATGCGTTGGGGGAGCGATTAAAGTGTAGATGTGGAAATGTCGACTGCCGTCGCGCATTAACGGGACCATTCATTGAGACGAAGAGATGAAGAGGATTTAACAAAACAAAAAAAAAGAGTACAAAATGTGGATTATTTTCTATACTGTATGTAGTTTGTGCATGGAAAGAGAGCAAGAGAAAGCAAGAATCGCCGCTAATACCACTCGTTTTCTGTTGATCACCACTATTTGTTTCAGGCTGAACGTGAAGAGGAAAAAAAGAAGGAGGATGAGGAGAAGCTGTACTAGTCGAATGGAATGGAGAGAGAGAGAGCATTAATCGTTCGGCGACCAACTGATTAAAGTAAGTTATTTTTCTTAAAGCTTTCACCTTAATCACCTTTATTTTTAACGAAATCAAACTTCCAAAAATTAGTTTTCCAGACTGCTTCATTGTTTAATTGAGTTAATTATTTAAAAAAAAAATAGTAAGGAACTGCAACTTTTGCATAACTTCACTCCAATTATATCAATTGCAATTACATTACTTTATTATATAATTTGCTGTAGTCTTCAGTAAATTATACAAATTTTTTTAACTTTTTCCGGAGAGGAAGAACTCCAATTTCTGCTTCTTCAGATCATCACACTTCTTCTCTATCCACCTCCTAAACTGTCTTGATTTCACAGTTCTGGACTAGAAACAGCGTTGTTTCTAGTGTTGTCAACTTCTTACATTTTTGTATGTATCTCCATGACCAATGATGATATAAGTAATATTCAATATGCAAATGAAAGTTAAATATGTAGGGAATGAAATAATCGTAAGATGAGAATTTAATCTGCTACGGTTTTCTTGTTATTTGCTGTCAAAGTTGTGGTATTTTTCATTAATTAAATTACAGTTTTAGGTACGAATGATGTTAGGTAATCTTTCCGTTGTTGTTGGACTGGAGGTAATTGTGATACAATCGCATTGTGGTTGAATGGAGGTGTCTGCACCCCTCGGCGTGTCGATAGTCATTCTTTTTTTTTTGTGGTGCGAGAGGGTCTTTGTGTTGTTGTGGCTGTTTCGGTCCGATGAGCAGACGAGACGTGTGTTGTCGCCAATATGATGGATGGACAAACCCTACTCATACTTCTCTCGTCCTCCTCCTCCCCAATAGCTCTGGCTAATCCTAAACCGCAGAGCGCAATATTGGAAATATCGTGCAGCGCCATCCCTTATCCAGATAGTAGCACCCCCTGGAAACAAAACAAAAACGAGGGAGGATGAGGACGATGGACGATATTATTTTTGCACACTTTTTTTCCTGTTGCTGCTGCTGCTGCTGATTGATTCCCTTTCCATTGCTAAGTGTCGCTACAGCAGTATCGATTCCGAATATAAATTGCGATATTATTGCGGAAATATCATTAACTCGGTGGCCTGGGCCCATTTGAATCCACTAGTACCACCACCACAACGAAAAAAAAAACAACAACCCCCACCCGCCAGCATCCATCGCCACCTATTGATTCTCACCCTCCTCCTACAGTATTTATTTTAATTTCATTTTTCGCGTTGGAAAAAGCCGTTTTTCAGCGTCGCCCATTATTTCCCGAATGCACAATAAATTGCGCATTTATTGTTTCTCGATTTATTCCCGTCGTAAATTAAGGACGCCAACCCATCACAACCCCAACCCCCCGTCCCCACATCCCCTCCTCAGCATCGATAAGATCAAAAATGGACG
>NW_017097473.1:0-5392 GCF_001412225.1 Nicrophorus vespilloides | reverse complement strand
TAAACTCGATGTCGAGTATGCACGCTTCTTTTATATTTTTCGTTCGAAACGATCGTAAAGATTTTATCGAAAAATAACTAAAATTGATATGTTAAAAATTTAAGTTGGTATTCCTAAAATAACTGCATCGTTTATTTAATCAATAAACAAAAAAAAACATAAGTAATTAATAATATAAATTTACTAGTTAATTCAAATTTATTCACAATTAAGAAATAGAAATTAAATTGTAATAATGACAGTGATTAGATAAAATAATAGTAATATATAAAAAAGAGGTTGGTAGTCAGTAAACAACTAAATTTTATGTGTATCGTTGGTGATCCAAGTCAAATTAATTTGAAGAAAAACATATGTTTCTTAATTAAATTAATTAATAGTGTATGAATCTAATTTAATTTATATTAAAATTGTTTATTTTTTTAATTGATTTTGAATTTAAGAAATAGAATCGGTCATAATGACCAAATTCTAATATCAAAACATGTGACGTAACAAAATAAGTTGGTAATCATTAAACAACTAAATTTTATGTGTATCGTTGGTGATCTAAGTCAAATTAATTTGACGGAAAACATATGTTTTTTAATTAAATTAATTAATTGCGTATGAATCTAATTTAATTGATTTAAATTGTTTATTTTTGAATTGATTTGAATTTAACAAATAGAATCGGTCATAATGACCAAATTCTAATATCAAAACATATCAAAATAAGTTGGTCATCTTTAAACAACTGAATTGCATGTGTATTGTTGGTAATCTAAGTCAAATTGAAATTGAATTTTTTTTTAAATAAATTAATTCGTAGTTGATTAATATCCTTTAAATTGTTTATTTTTAATGGATTTATACTTTGTTTCAATTTTTATTATATAATTATAGCATAATAAAAAAAAATAGGGTGGTTATAATTATGTAACCATGATTTAACTGGAAGAAATGTCATTGTTTGACAAGTAACGTCAGAATTGTTTGTTGACAGATTTAATAAAAAAAAATGTAAGTTAAAAATTATTATAAATAAGTATTAGTATATAGATTCAGGGAGAACCAATTTGCATGTTAATTTATTCAAGACTTTGAAAGTGAGGAATTTGTTGCCAACTGTAAAATATTACAAACACACACACGTTTCGGTCCATTTTAGATTTAGTCCATACAATCCTAAAAATAAACATTAATTAATAGTGAATTACAAAAAAAAAATAAATCAACTTACGCATAAATTCCTGATGAAAAATTTAGCTGTGCAAGTTTGTATTCTTATGTTTATGTGTATATAATAACATTTTTAGTTGCAATAGATCTCCCTTTTTAACAAACTCAAACTTATGAATAATTAATTCTAATAGATTTTATATAAAATTCTTGGTATATGGGTATTCTTCGAAACCCCACTCAGTATGTTCCCTTACATAATCAACTGCTGGATATGTTCTCATTGTAATACAATGATCCTCTTTGAATTGCATCCTTGGACGCAACATTTTCGAACCATCCTAAAACAAATTATATATTAATTAAAGCATACATTTAAAGTTAAAATTACTTACTTGCTTACAATTCTTGGAATGAAACACAAGTTTTCTAACAAACTATAGAACACTTTGGAGAACAATATGACCTAAAACAAATTGTACGTAAATTATTATTAATATAAATCTCTTTGGCCCCTTTCGGGTTTTTGAGGATCGAACCAAGTTTTTCTTATCGAATTTTCGTTGTAAATTGTATGTTAATTAAAGCGAATAGTTAAAGGAATATCACTTACTTGATTAATACTTCTCGAAAAAACACAAACGAACTATCGAACACTGTTGAATACTATGGAAAACACAATTACAAAATTGACAAAATTTTTGCTGTATTCGTCATAGTCATAAAGTTTTATTACCAAAAGTAAATATTTGAAAAAGTTCCGATTGGTTTTCGATTTCATACGAAATCTTTTTCTCTTCTAACTGTGGTAGTACTGCCAACTCTCTTGAGAAATATAATTAATATATTAGTATGTAATAATGTAAGTATTTGAATGAATAGTAAGATTTAAACAGGAAATTAGATAGGATTTTGTGTACAAACGTTATCTTTATCTTAAAAAAAAGGAAACGAACGATGTTAGCAGTTTCCAAGCTAACGAAAATAAGTTTAAAAAAAAAAGAAAACAAAGACACTCACGTAGGGGAAACGGAGATGGTTTAAAAACGGTGTCAAGAACGTTCTGGTGAGACAATGGGGTCGGATGATAATATCCAATTTGAAGTGTGCAAAGGGGGGGCGCGCGCTCGGTTAAACCTGCCGTAAATGGAAAATTAACATTGATACCGACTAACTGCTACTACCAGCACACTACGACTACTCGACGCCTCTTCCAAACCACCCCACAGAAATCGTGGGATGGAGGCGGCGGCGGTGGCGGTACGCAAAACAATTGACGAAATGACAACTGCAGAGCGGAATTCAATTACGATTTTGACGTCGGATTTTATGCGTTTCCCGAGGGTCGCCACCCAGCATTGTGGAGCGAAACCCTGACTTTTATTATAGTCGAAAAGCGACGACTTTCGTGTTTGCCTCCGGCCTCCCTGCATTTGACACAAAAGCCTTATTACATTGTACAATACACACACAAACACAAACACTCCCCAAAACGTAAACCATGTATATTGTATTAATTATTTCCATCCCTGCGAATCGTGTCCGTTTTACTCAATTTACGCTGAAATTAAGAGACACCCTTTACCACTTCTTCTTTGATGATGACTACGAAGATGACGACTGCTTCTGTTGTGTTTTGTTTTGAGCAATCCGGGCGTAATTAATTGTCCCGACGATGGCCTCCTTTTGTGGTCTTCTCATCTTCAGACATGCGAACGAAACTACTCGAAATAAACGCGAAATAAAATTAACTGCGAATTTAGTGAGAGCGCAATTATTATTCTCGCACAAATTATCAAGAGTTTTCCTTTTCCCCCCATGCAATTACAATCTTCTACATCAAAGTCATCCTACGTTCTCCATTATATATAAACAATACATAACATAATAGATCACTTAATATTTCTCATTCGCACTCAACAAAACTCAACCGCACTTGATTTTCATAGAAATCATAACAATTTTCAGTAAAATTTCAGTTGTTGTTACAATTTACAACACTAGATGGCGTATTTAACAAATTCAAATTTTACAATAAAAAAAAACTTTTAACAGTGTACATGCCATCCGCACAAATTATCAAGAGTTTTCCTTTTTTCCCCCATGCAATTACAATCTTCTACATCAAAGTCATCCTACGTTCTCCATTATATATATAAACAATACATAACATAATAGATCACTTAATATTTCTCATTCACAATCAACAAAACTCAACCGCACTTGATTTTCATACAAATCATAACAATTTTCAGTAAAATTTCAGTTGTTGTTATAATTTACAACACTAGATGGCGTATTTAACAAATTCAAATTTTACAATAAAAAAAAACTTTTAACAGTGTAATTTCTTAAGAAAATTATTACATTTATTATCATAATATTTCATAAAACTGAAATCTCTTCCAATTGATTTAGAATTGGGCTGTTTACTCTCACCCTCCGCAATCTTTTATTTCTCTTTTATAATTTTTTTTCTTTTTTACTTCAAGAGAAAAGAGGATTTGAAAACCTAAAAGATACACATAAAAAAAAGAGATATCTTTTTACTCGTATGCGCAAAAGAGGTCTTAAACTTTTATGATTAGCGTTAATCCACTATTTTGCAGGAAGCTGTATCTCTTTCGCTCTGTGAATATCTTCAGCATTCATAAACGGGTCGAAAAAGAAGGAGAGTGTTTGGAAAATATGTGTGCAGGAAAGAAAAAAAAAAGGGGCTTTTTGAATGCACGAAACCTGGGGACCGCAGATGGTGTTGCTTTTCACTCATCCCTCTTTTATTTTCCTTCATTCTGTTCCATCTCCCGTCCTTATCTTCGGGATTAGTACTTAGTACTCTCGGCGAGTTTCTAAGTAACTCCGAAGAGTCCCAAAGGGATTCAATAAAAAAAAAACTTATACAACAACAACAACAAAAAAACGACGAGAAGAGGAAGAAAACGCTCTTTAAATTACCATCAATTCGAGTCGGGTTGCAATTCTATTTTGTCCCAAATCTACTCAATTTATCCAGCAATTCATTTTACTTGCAATTGTTATTTTTTTATTTTTGTAACGATTTTTATTGCAAATTAAATTAAGTAAAGAAATTTTATTATTTATAATTTTCGAAATAATATCTACCTTATACTGTATTAGTTTAAAGATTCAATCGAAGTCTTTAATTCTGATAAAGTAAATTGGTTATGGAAAGGACCGAAAATCTGCTCCTCATTCGTCCTTTTTGCAAGGTATAAAATTAAAAGCAAATATTGCTTTTCAATCGATCATTCAGTGAAATGTTGAAAAAAAATAGAATATGAATGCGGATATAGCCCGTTTGGGGGGATGAAAAAAGAGAAAAGAGGGTGAAAAAAAATAAAATAAACGTCCACGCGCGCGCATAATAAAAGCGAAAATCCGCGAGGCTCATATTTGCACAAGGAAAAACCGCAAATCGGTTTCCGGTCAGAGGGAAATCATAAAAAAAAAATCATACACACTCGTATAAATTTATGCATGTATACATATGTGTGTGTGTGCGGAAGGTAAACGGAAAAATCCGCACAATATGATGGAAATGAAATGAAACGAATCAGCGTTTGGGTTAGTCGAGGGTGGACAGACGATACAGATTTTTTTTTTTATATTTTTTTTTTGATTATTAGCTTTGTTAACATGAATAGTCTGCATTTTATATATGTGATTATTTACAGAAAATAAATAGGAGATATGTAATAAAAATAGATAAGTTAAGTTAGGCTGCTTAAATTAGATTTTCAGTCTTTCGTAAATTTCTCGACAACTCCTTAAGATAATTACATCATCTTTGTGTTATCACCGAGTCGCCTGCTATGAGCTGTAGAAATAGAAACAAACAGAGAAACGACGTTTATTTTCAGTCTTTTTAGTTTTTCATTAATATCTCGACAACCCCTTAAGATAATTACATGATTGAACACTCGTTTGAAAGCTGAAAAACACACCTTTTCAACGAACCTACATACATCTTTGTGTTGTCATCGAGTCGCGTGCTATGAGCTGTAGAACGTATTTTTTTCAGTTTTTGCAGTCATTCGTGAATTTCTCGACAACCCCTTAAGATAATTACATCAACGACCACTCGTATTAAAGCTGAATATTTTGCCTTTCCAGCAAGCCTACATACATCGTAGTGCTGTCATCGAGTCGCCTGCTATGAGCTCTTGAAATTGAAAAAAAAAACACATACTTGACGTTTTATACGTTAACA
>NW_017097472.1:0-8252 GCF_001412225.1 Nicrophorus vespilloides | reverse complement strand
TCTCAATTTCTCAATTTCTCAATTTCTCAATTTCTCAATTTCTCAATTTCTCAATTTCTCAATTTCTCAATTTCTCAATTTCTCAATTTCTCAATTTCTCAATTAATTGAGAAATTGAGAAATTGAGAAATTCTAAAAAATAAATAAATAAATTCTTTGTAGACTTTCCATTGAATCTTCAGAGAAACTTTGTGAATAATAATGATGATGAGTAATAGAAAACAATGTATACTTGTGTGTGTTTTTAATCAATTTTAAAACTTTGCTGCAGTAAAATTAAAGTTCTTGGCACGTTCATATGGGAATCCCCGTTAATCTTGAAAGCCGCACACCGTACGACGTGAGGACTACTAAGAGGTATGCACATCACTTTGCGGGCTACTTAATAAGGTCCCATTTATGAGGTGTTTAAGTTTCTAAAAGCGTGTCACGCGCTGGATGGAAGTATTACAGTGTAAATTGAACTTTGCAGGAAAGAGACACACACATACGTATACATAGTCTGAAGTTGCAGGAAACTCGGGGAGACGTCAGATGAGAATGAGTAGGAGGAGGCGGTACATGTGTGCTAGCTACGAACACGGAATGCAGTCAATCTTGCGGCCGAAGTGCCACGCTCTTCCCCAAGACCTAACTTAATATTACTTTGAACTTACATTGCATACGCGTCGCACAATACGTTTTTATTAAAGCCACCAGCACCAACGAGGAAATAAAAAGAATAACAAGAAAACCTTCATGACTTATATTACTAACGTCTTTGTCGGAAAAACAATCAAACAAAAGAGAAATAGGCGAAGCAGGTATAGAATGGATTGGAGTGGATTAGGTGAAACGATTAAGAGGAGTTGAACGTGTATGTGTTTGTAAGCTGCAGCAGACTTTTTCCTCCGTTTCCTTCTACCTCGCATGAGTTATGGCCGAGGGTTACATTTTTCTATATATCTATATAGAAGCCGTCGGAGTGGAGGGAACGAACATTTTTCCTCGATCTGCCAAACGCAGATTGACAAGTCGCAGGGGAATTGCGGCCAATCATGATGATGTATAACATGAAGGTAGTTAGGAAAACATTCTCAGAGGAGTCCGCATTACCTTGGCGTTCCGTGAAAATACACTACAACGTTTATCGGAAATCTATTATGGGGATGAAATTACAACCTCATCCCATTCCCGCACAACAACAACAACGAAGATTCAGACCCAGAGAAGAACGAGAAGGAGAAGAAAAAAATATTTATCCGCATTTATATCAATGTCAAAAAAAATAATAAGCCCCATCTTGTTATTACATAATACATGTTACATAAAGATGTCGCTTTTCAGAAGTAGTGCAGAGTTGTCAAATTCATATTTATAATTCACAAAATGAAATATAGATGGAACTTGTATAATTTTGAATAATTTAATTAATAATCAATTAGTTGTAAAAATTAATAAAACATTCATAATGAGTGTCAAAAGGTATAAGATTTATCAGATTTACCAACTATTGAATATTTAATTTATATAACTGTAAATTCAATGTCATTTGTATCCGATATAATCAATGGTAGTTGGTACACCTTATTGATATTTATGTTTCTCGCATGACATAGACGCAATATTAGAAATAAAGAAAAATGTTATCGAAATTGGAGATTTGTGGTGGTATGAATAAAAGATTACTGGACTCGGGTCTTTCATCTTTAACAGTTTCCAAGTGGACTACTGGATTTAAACATGACATAACTTGAGAGTGAGTAAGATTAGATTATGTATAATTATTAAATTAGATCATTTTGATTTTATTATTTCTATATCAAAAATTAGAAGCATTCGATTTTTATATTTCATTCAGTAAATGTATTCAAATATTAGGTAGAAATTGTAGACATTTGCTAAGTATCAAGTTTTTTTCAATGATTTCCATGATTAAAATCTTTCAATTATCACAATTCATTTAAATAATACAAATATTAAATAATAATCTGTTAGGGAAATTTGATTTTCTACTCAATAAATAAAAAAAGAACATACAAGAAAAGTAAGCTAAAAGTTTATTTTTTTTTTGCTAACTAATTAAAGACAGTTTATATAGTGCGACACGTTGCGAAACGCAAATCCCTTCGAGCGGCTTCGAGGGTGGAAAATGTATTTATCGATTGCGTAATGTAGACTGGATGTATAAGGTGGGTGGTCGTCAAGTGAAGGAGGGTAGTAGTAATAGTACGAAGGAGTGAGGTTGTGTTTCTTTCCTTTTTTTTTGAAGAAGAAGAAACAACAAAGTGGGAGCAGGCAAAGTTATTATTCTAATTTAATCCGCTCGTCGGGGTGTACAACCTGATGTTCCCGATCATCCCCTTTCAGTATTCGCGTATTGCGGGCACGTTTTCGAATAAATTTCTTATCAATAGATAAGGCCTTGGAACGAGGAGAAGCGAACGTTCCTCACTCTCTCTCTCCACAATCCTCTCCTCTTCCTCTCACTCAGTACAATTGATGCTCGACGAAAACCTCATCTTTATATCTATATATATATATATATATATATATACATACAAAGAATATTGCCGTTGTCTCGGTGATATTAAGACTGCTGCGAAATAAGTTACAGAGCGGAGATGCGACGAGATTAGAATAAACGCCGAGCACAGAATCCGTTCTTCCATCTTCTCTTTGCGTTCACATTCTTTTTTTTTTCTTCTTACCGTTTTAACAACTTGAACGCTTCTTCATATTTTTTTTTGTAACTTTGATATATTGAATCGTTGTTGTTTCTTAAACTTTATTACTTCAACTAAACAAATGTAAGAAAAATAAAATTAGCTTCAAATTAATTGTAGTTGATTAAATCAGAAAGACAAATTGTTTCATTTTTATGATTTACTATAGTAATACTGAGAGTTAATTAAAGTTATTATCTTAGAAAAGCAAAAATGAGTAAAAAATTTCATTTAAAAATATTTTTTATTTTCCAATTAAAGTTTTCTTCATAGAAAAATCTTTGTAGAGTTTTCATTTTGCAAAATTTATGAAATAATTTCAACAAATGTAAGAAAAATAAAATTAGCTTCAAATTAATTGAAGTTGATTATATCATAAAGACAAATTGTTTCATTTTTATGATTTACTATAGTAATACTAAGAGTTAATTAAAGTTATTATCTTAGAAAAGCTAAAATGAGTAAAAAAATTCAATTAAAAATATTTTTTTATTTTCTATTTAAAGTTTTCTTCATAGAAAAAATCTTTGTAGAGTTTTCATTTTGCAAAAATTATGAAATAATTTCAGATTTCTAAAGGTATATTTATAATTTAAAAAAAAAATATGAATACATTTTCCAATAGAAGTTTTCATCATAGAAAAATCCTTGTAATGGTTTCATTTTGCAAAAATTAAGAAATTTAAAGTTTTCATCTCCTATAAAAAAAAACTTTCTGCTGTTGGAAAATTACTGTATTAGTAGATTATCAAGAAATGTGCGTATCTTGTAAAAGTTTTCTTTTTGAACAAAATTTCCAATTAAAGTTTTCATCTTAGGAAAAAGTTTGAAAAGCACTGGATTAGCAAGGAATCTGCGTATAGTTTTTTTTTTCTTTTCTTTTGTATGTTGGGAAAATCAGCAAAGAATTTCCATTGCATAACAATAACGGCGTTCGCTTTCTTTCAGGCCGGAAAAACTCGTGTCGGCATGTGTACACGTTTTGGTGTAAAGAGCACGAAATTTAGGCGCGCATTAATACACGTCAGGGTGGAAAGGAAAAATTACGTGCATGGAAACTCAAGAACCCGAACATTGTGTGAATAAATGAAAAGGTTTGAGGGTTGTGCTGAAAAACTGGGATATTTTGCTGAAAAGATGAGAAAGAAAAAAAATATATATAAATATATATATAAACACACGCATCCATACAATAAATAAAGGGGATGAAGAAAAAGAAGAAAATATATAGGGTGAAATCTGCGTGGTTCTGTAATGTTGGGAAAGCAACAAATTAATAAATCTACGCCCGCTGAAACACATGTGCCATGGAGACATGCCATATTATAAATTCTCGTTGACGCACAATGGAAATCAAAATTGAAAGGGAAATAGAGAGAATGTAAGAGAACGAGAGAGAGAAAAAAAAGGGACGCAGCAGCTCACGCAACTACGCATAAACGTACATACACACTTGATGGAGAAAATGTGTTTGAACGAGTTTTCACAACAACAACAAAAAAAATAATCATACTTTTCGTGTTGCTCATGAAACATTTTAGTTACATGAATTTATGTTCAACTGAAATGAATACTGTATTTAATTAATTTATTTTTTTATGTCTGGAAACAAATATTTTGAAGTTGAATTTAGATTGTGATCGTAATTATATAAACTATTAAGATTTTCGGTGACTTATTACACTTATTGCACGTCCAACTTAATAATAATTAGATAGAACAGAATTAGTTTAGAAAATTTGTTGATAATCGAAATTTATCATAAGAATTAATGTAAAATGAATCAAAGTTTACTTAATAAATTTAAGAAAATATTTTTAATGTTGTTAATAAACGTACATACACACTTGATGGAAAAAATGTGTTTGAACGAGTTTTCACAACAACAACAAAAAAAATAATCATACTTTTCGTGTTGCTCATGAAACATTTTAGTTACATGAATTTATGTTCAACTGAAATGAATACTGTATTTAATTTATTTATTTTTTTATGTCTGGAAACAAATATTTTGAAGTTGAATTTAGATTGTGATCGTAATTATATAAAGTATTAAGATTTTCGGTGACTTATTACACTTATTGCACGTCCAACTTAATAATAATTAGATAGAACAGAATTAGTTTAGAAAATTTGTTCGAAACTCGAAATTTATCATAAGAATTAATGTAAAATCAATCAAAGTTTACTTAAATCTTTATACCAAAACGTAACAATTTTATACAAACATAATAAATTTAAGAAAATATTTTTAATGATTAACTGTTATATTTCATATAATTAACGTTTCTTTTTAATAATGGAAAAAATGTATTGTATTTGCTAAAAATATTATGTTTTCATTTTTATTTAAATTTAGTAAATAGCTAATAAGTTAATGTTTTTCGTATCTTTAGAATAATTAAGATTTTATTAATTAAAAGAAATCTATTGAATTTTTGTTTGTTTATAGCAAAATTCTTATAAAAAATATGAAATTATGTATTTTTTTTTAATTTTAGTGTATTTACTAGAAATATTATGTTTTTATTTTTATTTAAATTTAGTAAATATTCATTATTAGCTAATAAGTTAATGTTTTCGTATCTTTAGAATAATTAAGATTTTACTAATTAAAAGAAATCTATTGAATTTTTGTTTGTTTATAGCAAAATTCTTATAAAAAATATGAAATTATGTATTTTTTTTTAAATTTTAGTGTATTTACTAGAAATATTATGTTTTTATTTTTATTTAAATTTAGTAAATATTCTTTATTAGCTAATAAGTTAATTCGTTTTTCGTATCTTTCGAATAATTAAGATTTTATTAATTAAAAGAAATCTATTGAATTTTTGTTTGTTTTTAGCAAAATTCTTATAAAAAATATGAAATTATGTTTTTTTTTAAATTTTTGTGTATTTACTAGAAATATTATGTTTTTATTTTTATTTAAATTTAGTAAATATTCATTATTAGCTAATAAGTTAATGTTTTCGTATCTTTAGAATAATTAAGATTTTATTAATTAAAAGAAATCTATTGAATTTTTGTTTGTTTATAGCAAAATTCTTATAAAAAATATGAAATTATGTATTTTTTTTTTAATTTTGGAGAAATGTGAAATATAGTGTAATTTATATTTTGAGTGATTTATTTGTGTCCATTATTTGCTTTATTTGTTACCTTTCTTACTTGTTTTCAAATTCTAAATTTCAATAAGAAATGAAAGTTTTTTTTTTATTCTTTACGGGTTAAAAGACTGGTGAAGAAAACAACATGAAGAGAAGAGGACTCGTCAAGGCTCAATTAGCGAGGATGTACTTGTCTTTTCGGCTATCGCCTGATGAGGAATTAAGCCTCATCCTGAAGAAGAAGCCTCCCCCAGATGGCAATTAATAATCCCGTCTACGAGAGAGCTCACGATGATGGGAGGAATGACATCTCGTCGTCTTGTTTTTCGTTTAAGGAACAAAAAAATAATATATAAAAAGAGACTGGGGAGTGATGAAAATGAAACGCCGTAAGAATAAGGAATTAAAGAAAGAAAGAAAAAAAAGGAAGAGGTCGTTGTTATTTGTCAGTGTGATTTATACTCATGCAACGATTTCGCCGGATTGTATTATTCTTTTGCATGTGTGCGAGTGTGGATGTTGGGGATATCTGCAATCTGAGAGGTGTTTTGTGCTGTGGTGGTGTTGGTGGTGGAGGAGAAAACTGCCCCCAGACCAAATCAATCCTCAGGTCGGACGGTTATTACTGCAGTAATTTACGGGGTGCGAGTTTATGAGACTGAGACACGCGGACTCACCCCTTTTCTCGCAAGCGAAAATCATAAATACGACCCCGTGGCACTGTTCGTAAAAGCGAAGGAGAATGAGGAAGGATAGTAAAAGGGCGAGGAGATGCAAGGGTAAAGTTCATTAAGAACGGCGAGAGAATGAAACTTCTATTTTGGCTCTGTGTCAGAACCATCAATCAACCGATCCACCCTTTCCTCCTTCTGCACACTGCATTAACATTCTCCACCATCCCATCTCCTACTCCATACATTACACAATTTTAATTCCTAGATATTCAACACGTACGTCCTTCCAAGCCAAACTTCTCCTTCACACTAACATTTAACATTCTATTTCATTACAAAGTTTCAGATATTACATTAGTTTATATCCTTTTAAAGTCATTTACATCATTTTCATACATTTTTTTTAAGCAAGAAATTAACTTACATTCAGCAAATTTAAATAATTTACAATGTTTCAAAATTCAACTACAAATATTCTTTCATATACACATAATTTCTAAAATCATCTTTTAACATATTTACTTGCTTTAATTAACAATAAAAACTTAATGGGAAGAGTTTTTAATATTGATAATAATAACTGTTATATTTTTGAGATATTTTACATTTTTTATAAATTGTATTTTTTTAATCTTCAATCTCATTTCAATTAAAATTTTCCATAAAGTAAAAAATAACGAGTTTTAAAAGTTACCAATAATAAAGCGATAAATTCAATTTATTTGAAAGTTTATGAAAACTGTGATAATCATAAATAAAACTGCTGAATATTTGCAAATAAATAAATTGAAACAAACAAATGTAAGAAAAATAAAATTAGCTTCAAATTAATTGTAGTTGATTAAATCAGAAAGACACATTGTTTCATTTTTATGATTTACTATAGTAATACTGAGAGTTAATTAAAGTTATCATCTTAGAAAAGTACTTTTGAACGAAATGAGTAAAAAAGTTCAATTACAAATATTTTTTTATTTTCCAATTAAAGTTTTCATCATAGAAAAATCTTTATAAAGTTTTCATTTTGCAAAAATTATGAAATAATTTCAGCTTTCTAAAGGTATATTTATAATTGAAGAAAAAAAAATGAATACATTTTCCAATTTAAGTTTTCATAATAGAACAATACTTGTAATGGTTTCATTTTGCAAAAATTAAGAAAGTTAAAGTTTTCATCTCCTAAAAAAAAACTTCCTGCTGTTCGAAAATTAATGTATTAACTAACATTTAACATTCTCTTTCATTACAAAGTTTCAGTTATTACATTAGTTTATATCCTTTTAAAGTCATTTACATCAATTTTCATACATTTTTTTTAAGCAAGAAATTAACTTACATTCAGCAAATTTAAATAATTTACAATGTTTCAAAATTCAACTACAAATATTCTTTCATATACACATAATTTCTAAAATCATCTTTTAACATATTTACTTGCTTTAATTAACAATAAAAACTTAATGGGAAGAGTTTTTAATGTTGATAATAATAACTGTTATATTTTTGAGATATTTTACATTTTCTATAAATTGTATTTTTTTAATCTTCAATCTCATTTCAATTAAAATTTTCCATAAAGTAAAAAATAACGAGTTTTAAAAGTTACCAATTAAATAAATGCGACTAAATTCAATTTATTTGAAAGTTTATGAAAACTGTGATAATCATAAATAAAACTGCTCGAATATTTGCAAATAAATAAGATTGAAACAAACAAATGTAAGAAAAATAAAATTAGCTTCAAATTAATTGTAGTTGAT
>NW_017097471.1:0-2067 GCF_001412225.1 Nicrophorus vespilloides | reverse complement strand
ATCAGCATTCCGAATACAATAAACTAACTAAAAAATACATTAATCAGCATCTTCTGCGGCGACATCTTATGCTGGACATGACCAACGCTCCTGGAATTTCTCAACAATGGTCATAACTTTAACTTCTATTGTCTAAAATATTATTTTTCGTGCAAGATGGGGAACTGATTTGTGTTCTAAAAAATATTTATATTTCTTTTCTTTAATAAACTATTAAAAATTGAACTATTTCTATCCTTCAACATTTTATTCTTAATACAATTTTATTTCGTTGCATAATTTCATATTACATACATTTGATATAGAATTTTGCAATATTTTAATAGAAAATGTAAAGGTAAATCTATATTCTGTAGAACGAGGCAATAAAAAAGTGAAATTTCCAGAATGCTAATTACGCTTTACATGGAAGCCATAAAAACTCGAATTTCACAATTTTCGTTTACCACCACCACCCCAAAATTTAAAATAAATGTTCAAATGTACTTCTAACAATTCTTTAGTAAATCAGTTTATATTTTCTTCTTTGAAGTGAATACACAATATTATCCAAATGGAACAGATTTGTGACATATCTAACAAAACCTATCCGTTCTTTGAACCAATAACTCCACCATCGCCCAATAAATTCTGTACTTCAACATCACCTCCGACACCTACCTTACCAGAAGATACTAAAGTGAGATATCCATACTTTGGACATTTCCGACCAAGTTTTTTACTTCAAGAACCAGTCATACCGCTATTGATAAAAGATAGTTCAAAGACACAAGAAAAAACGAAGCAGTTTGGTCCGAAAACACCAACACTACCAAATGCATCATCATTAACTCCAACTTCATATATACCTCTACCTACGTTTCCTAACAGAGAAAGAAGATTTTCTGAACATTTTGTATCTCGAAACAGATCAGTTCCCCATCTTACACGAAAAATAATATTCATTTAGACAATAATAAGTAAAAATATTTTTTGGTTGCAAGCATTTTAATACATCGATAGTACAGTCATGAGATGATTCTTGGGAATATATTTGATTTGAGGTATCAATGGCAGTAGGCAATCTATAACATGGGGATGGAGACGAACCAGAGATTTTATATAAAATACCAGAACGAGCGTGTGAGAAACTTAAAGTTATGACCATTGTTGAACAATTCCAGGAGCGTTTGTAATGTCCACCATGAAGATGTTACCGCAGAAGATGCTGATTAGCTCATTGTTCTAAAAAATATTTATATTTCTTCGTTATTTTAATAAACTAATAAAAACTGAACTATTTTTATCTTCAACATTCAATGCACACAATGCAATTGGCGGTAGTATTGTTTTAGATTCAACTTTGTACTTTCCTCATTACATTCCTAGATCTTCACTATCAATTTCAATTCCTGTTTGAAAATAGACCAAATTACAAATTCACTTCTTATAATATCTTCTGTCAAAGAACTTTCGCTAGGAAACATCATACACCATTTAAAAGTCAGAGGAAGTCCTTCTTGAATGGCCAGTTGCATTCGTTTTAATACTTGTGTACTAATATTATCGTAACGCAAGGAGAGGAGAACTGAGGCACCATTTCATTCAATTTTGACTTTATTAATGTAGTACTTGTACAAGTGTTCAGTAATTAATGTTTTCTTGCATAATCTAAAAAACTTTGTTGTAACCTATCTTGGTTATTAATAATTTCTGTTCTGACCTAAAATGCGGTTTAAAGTTTGCAAATAAGTTTCATGAACTTTTTTTAGAACACAATCCAGTAAATTATTGATAAACTCATTTGTGTGTGTGCATTCATGAAATTTCGAAATAATTTCTTCTTTCAGATATTGTCTCAACAATTTATGGGAATCATTTTTCTCTGGTAAAACGTAAGGCAATATATAATAAGATACAGTGGTGCCTCACACAACGAACTTAATTCGTTCCAGGAGCAAGTTCGTTATGCGAAAAGTTCGTTATGTGAAACGCGTTTTCCCATAACAATACATGTTAAAAAAAATAATTCGTTCTGTAGCATAAAATATGGTAAGATGACATAAAAAAAAGATAAATTTTTTGTTA
>NW_017097470.1:19175-79524 GCF_001412225.1 Nicrophorus vespilloides | reverse complement strand
TATTCTTTTGATAAAGTTCAATGAGGAATGCCAAAATCATTTGTGCTCAATGTTTCCTGTTCATTCACTTTGATTTTGCAACTAGAAATTTATGATTTTAAACATTATTTTTGCTCACTATTATTTGCAATAAATATTATAAAGGATGTCCCAAAATTAACACAAGATTTGAATTAAATAGAAAATTGTCCTGTACAAATGGCCCTTTACACCCTTTACTCGATTTAGACTTAATTTGCGACAAAAAAGTACTGATTTCTTACATTGTTAATTATTTTACGAATTTATTAACAAATTTCATAATTTCATTGATATTTATCCATCTGAAACCGGGAGATGTAGTTTTTGTTCTCAATTCATAACTGTATATATATTAAAGATCATTTCAACAATTCTTTTGATAAAGTTGAATGAGGATTGCCAAAATCCGCTAAAATGTTCTGGATTTGGATACTGTCGGGATTTTCACAATGTCGGGAATTTGATTGTCGATTGTCGATATAGATCCGTTGAACGAAGGAAGAACGAGGTTTTTGGGGAAGTGGAGCCGTTTTCTCTTAGCCCACGCTCGTAATTATTGTAACTCATTATTGGTTTGCGCCATAAATGGTACCACCCGAGGTGGGGAATTATGCTGTGATATTGTAATCTGAGGACGTGGGCGAAACCTCTTTGGTTTAGCGAAAGAGCAACCTCCTCTTTCATCCTTCTCCTCCTTCAACTTCTTCTGCTCTTTCACTGCAGTTGTTGGAGTGTTGGTGACCCTCTCGGACGGGTCAACAACTCGTCATCAGGAGACCAGTTACTTGGCTTCCTAGCGCAGATGTCTCATTCCGTGCGCGCGCGAAAGAACCGAAGAAATCTGCGTTCGTCCTTCTCCTCTTTTTTTTCTCTCTCTTTTCCTTTTACTTCTCCACCGGTGTTTTCAATCAAAAAAAAAAAACGCTACCTGCACGCAACGTTTTACGTTTCTTTTCTCCCTCGCTCGGGGGAGGGAAAAGCGACGACGACACACTTTCGATGCATTCCCTCACGTCCCCTTGCTTCGTCCTCCAGAGACCGACAGCTAAAAGAGAAAAGGCAAAGGCGAGGAGACGAATAATATACATAAAAACCTATTCAATTCCACATCGCCTGCTCTGCATGGGGGCGAAACCACACCAAACAACAACACATTGAATATGTATTGAAAAAAAAAACGAGTGTATTGAAAAAAATTCCTCCCCTTTTAAATCCATTATACCCAACCCTCGTTTGGCAACAAACAAGAAGTACATTAGTTTCCAATTAAATTGATATGTTTATTTCTATAAATTCTCAATGAAATCTAAACTTTATTAGTTTCCAATCAAAACGATCTGTTTATTTATTTAATAAACACAATTTCGTTTATGATTTTCTCTTAAAAAGAAAAATATAAACGAAAATACATTAAAAGCACATTGAATATGTATTAAAAACACTCCCTTTTCAAATCCCTTATAGAAACCAACCCTCCTTTTGCAATAAACCAGAAGGAACATTAGTTTCCAATTAAATTTATCTGTTTATTTCTTTAAATTCTCAATTCATTCATAACTTTATTAGTTTCCAATCAAAACGATTTGTTTATTTTTTCAATATACACATTTCGTAGCAATTTCATTAATGATTTTCTCTTAAAAAGAGAAATTACTACAAAACCCTTGAATATGTATTTAAAAAAACTCTCCCTTTTCAAATCCATTATAAAAACCAACCCTCGTTTGGCAACAAACCAGAAGTACATTAGTTTCCAATTAAATCTATACGTTTATTTATATAAATTTTCAATTCTTTCAAAACTTTATTAGTTTCTAGTAAAATTAATTCATTCATGTTTATAGACACAATTCGTGAATAAATTTTCTCTTAAAGGGAAAAATGTATACGAAAATACACTAAAAAAATACATTGAATATGCATTAAAAGAAAAACTCTTCCTTTTCTAAACCATTATAGAAACGAAAACAGAGAAAACATTAGTTTCCACTTAAATTTATCTATTTATTTCATTAAATTCTCAATTCATTCATAACTTTATTAGTTTCCAATCAAAATTTATTTATTTATTTAATACAGACAATTTGTATTAATTTCATTCATTTCTTTGTTTTAAAGAAGTAAATTCATAAGAAAACAGATCAATTACAATACTTTAATACAGACAAATTGTATCAGTAGACTTGATTTGATCTTTTAGAAATTGATTCACAAAGTGTTGCATTTTAGGAGTTTGGATTTATTTAATTTATATTATTTCTTAAAAGAAAATTGAATTGGAAAGTCGATAAACTATTTCTCAGTAACAATTTCATTCATGATTTTCTCTTAAAGAGAGAAATACAAACGAAAACACATCAATCAAATCGATCTCTTCACTTCTTTTCAAACCTACTCAAATCATAGAGATTTCATTCTTGACTTCTAAAAATATCAATAAATGTAAATCTTAAATTTACTATATAAATCAACACTGAATTTTTCAAATGAAATACACAAATTTATATTTGTTCAATTCTCGATTCATAACGATTTCATTCATGGTTTTCTCGCAACGAGCGAAATGGATACAAGGTCTGGGTCGAACCAGCAAAAGATTGAGAGTAAGAGAGAGGTCCGCATTTACATACAATCCTTACTACCATTAGAGATAAAGTTGTAAATCAACTTATACCAAATCCGCGTATTCATTCATGCCGCAGAGATACGCACTTTCTACATCCATTGCCATGGCCTTTCTTCCCTTCTCCTCTGCTTCTCGAGATTCTTCTTGCCTCCAATAGAATTTGTACCAAATACCGTAATTCAGTTTTGCAATGCAGCCGGCATCTCCATTTCTGGACGAACGCATCACCGCGTAAATTTTCTCTAACGGACACTATAATTCCATGTATATTTACCATTTTTTCTTGTATTTTTAGACAAACCACAACTGTTATTATCAACATTTCCATTAACTGCATACAAATTCAGAAAGTATTTTTTTAGTGAAACACAATACGTTCTTTAATAATCTTTAAATATGTGTAACTGATTGATGAAATACAAGAACTAATTTACAACTGCATCATTCATTAAAGTACTTTTGGTGCAAAACATTTTTTTAATAATCTTTAAACCTTTGTTGATATGTGGCGGATATATCCGCCCAATCCTTACATTTACACAAAATTGCACCTTGTAAAAGTAATTCATGCTTATTCTATTATTGTAATACTTGTACAATGGTTTGCAATAATCTATAATAAAAATGTCGTAGAAAACGTGTAAAATGTAAGAAATAATTTATAGTCGTTTCATAAGAATCGCATGTATTATTTTTTTAGTTTAAACACAATGAATTCTAAATAATCTTTTAACATATGCGAATATTTGTAAAATGCTAAAAGTATGTTTAAAATTCAAGAAATAATGTACGACTGACTCATGATAATGCCATGTATAAGTGCTATTTTATCGTATCTGTTGTAACACTTTCAATAAATTTTGCTAAAGATTACATAACTTATACATTATATCGAAGTACTTCAGGTGCAGCACAATACGTTCTTAATAACGTTTAAACATATGTGAATAATTGTGTTTGCTTTTAATAATGTAGCAAAGATTTTATCATATCTGTTGTAACATTTTCAATAACTGTGAACAATATAGATAGATTCTACTATCTACTACAAATAATAGAAAACTTAATAGATTTTCACTAGAAATTTGCAATTAACTAAATTAAATATTTATATTAAAATTAATAAATTTACATTTAAGCTTTAATTTATAATTGGAACTAAAAACAATGTAAACTGATTTAGAAACTTACATTTCCAAGCATTTTAAAGATAACAAATCTAGTGAGTGTAACCAGATGACAGTAATTCAATCCAATCTCTAAAATTGGTTTTCTAACAACAGTTAAATCCATTTAGAAATAACATCGTGAAGTCGTTGTTGCGAATGAAGAGGCGTAATTATATAATACACGTCAATTTGAAGTACGTTAAATTGGAGATAATGCAACATTAACGAACGATTCTCACGATTAAAGTTTCTGTTAAATTATATACGTTAACATTAGATTTCAGTGTTATAATTTCAATTAAATAAATTTAAAAAAAAAATAGTTTCATGTTAATTCGATGAAATTGTACTTTAACAGATTCGACATTAAAAGTATTAAGTTGATTGAGACAATAAGAAAATTGTCAATTTACAAAAGTTAACGATGATTTCTTGGATTATTAAAAGAAAATTGTCAATTGAGAATTTTGAATGTCTACAAAAGTTCTATTCTTTTAGTTTTGAATATTTACAAAAGTTCTATTTTTTTAGTTGTCAATTGAAACTTTTGAATATTTACGAAAGTTAACGCAGCTAACTTGATTTTTTGTTAAGAAAATTGTCAATTAATATATTGTAATTAATTGGATTTATTGTGAATTTAAAATTATGTAAATAAAGTTTAATTATTCAAAAATTAATGAACGTATAAAGTCTAAATAATATTTGTATTTTATTAAGCTAATGATTTATTCAAAAGCGTTCTTTATGGTCCAGTCGAAGTGCGATTTACATTGCGTAATTTGTAAAAGCTATAAATTTAAAAACTTGTTTATTTGACACCTAAACCAGTTGTGAATGCAGATCGACTTTCTATGTAACTCGATAAGTCAATTTAATTAAGATTTTTGAATAAGATGTGGATTTAAAAGAAACAAAAAATAATGAATGCAATTAGTTTCCTGCGTTGCGCAAAGATTAATGAAAGCAAACATTGAGTTTGCAAAATTTCAACATTCCGAATTGGCACGTCAGAATTAATTAACGAATTCATTAATATAAAACTTATGAGTTTATAATTGAAACATAAATCATTTTTGAACAATACTGTTTGTGCTCTTTGATTAATTGTAAATTAATTAGTTTACTTATTTATTAATAAAAAAAAATGTTTAATTGCATTCAATTTTTTTAATTCAAGTTTGTCTAATTAATAGAATACTTAAGAAATTCTTGTGAAATGTTTAAATAAATCTATAATTATTAACAAAATTCAATATTTACAAATGCATGAAATTTTCATAAAATACGTGCAAATATCTGATCTTTGATTAATTGTACATGAATTAGTATACTTATTTATTAGTTATAGAAATTTGGTTAATTTACTTCATTTTTTTGGGTGATATAAAAAAAATTAGAAAATTTGTTAAAATTTGTCCATTTAATAAAATACTTATGAAATTCTTGTGAAATGTTTGAATAAATCTATAATTATTAACTAAATTCAATATTTACAAACGCATGAAATTTTAATAAAATACGTGCAAATGTCTAATATTTGATTAATTGTAAATTAATTAGTATACTTATTCATTAGTTATAGAAATTTGGTTAAATTACTTCATTTTTTTGGGTGATATTAAAAAAAATTAGAAAATTTGTTCAAATTTGTCCATTTAATAAAATACTTATGAAAGTCTTGTGAAATGTACATTACACATATATTTTTAATTTAATTTTGTTTGAAAATAAATCGTTTTGTGTTTCGATGAAAATTCATGAAATATTCAAAAAATAATTTAAAAAAAATGAACTAAATTAATTAAATTTTAAATTTAGAAAGCAAATACTAAATTTACGTCTATATTTCTATGAAATTATTTGTGTATCAAAAAAATATAGAGAAATTTTATAAATAGAGAATAATTCGACTTCTAATGAAACTTTATTCGTTGTTGTAATAAATCTTAATTAAGTAATTGAAGTTTGAAAGTGGGATTAATTTTTGTGAAATAACCTTTGACCAATTGAATTTAATTAGCTTGAATGTACATTAATAAAGCAGATTTCATCAAAGCTTTCTTATTTATATATTTTTATTCTGAATTGTTTACAAAATGAAAAAATTCAACTTGGTAAATTTAAAAATGAATCAAAAAATTATCAATTTTGGTAGTATTGTTCCATTGTTTTGTAATAAGTAAGAAATTACGGTATTTATGGTAAATTTATAAAGCATATGGTTTAATGATAGAATAAATTTACTATTTTGTATTGTTAAAACGTGAAGTAAGAAATAAAGTTACATCTGATGCTGTATAATCTTTGATCTGTTGAATTCGATTTGTGTGCATTAGAGGTATTTGAATGTGATTAAGTCCTTATGCGATAATTGATGGATCTTGGTGGAAAACGCCAGAAAATGATGGTTGCATGAACGAGATGAAGTTTGGTGGAAGGTTGTCGAAGTTGCGACTGTCGAAAGTGCCGGAAAATGCGAATTGTTGCACCATGTGCGGTGTTGATGCGGTTCGGACGTGGAGGAAACGGCCGGATCATGGATCACAGAGCAGTATAAGTCTTTTGTGCGTGAGCACGCCGTTTCGCAGGAAACAAGGAAAGAATTTAATAAGTCCATGTATGGTCGGATATAATGACCGTGCGTTTAGTGGTATCTGATTCTCATGGTAGTGCCTCTTCGGTTTGCATATACCATCTGCCAATTACAATAAATTAGCGGCGCGCCAGATCGAGCCGCGGGAACTGCGCCACTGCCCATTAGGATGGAGACGTGGAGGAACAACAAAAAATATACGAGAGAAGAGATGCTGGAAGAGAGGTGGAGACGGAGATGAAGTTGAAGGTGGAACGAAAACGAACAAGACGACGTCAAACAAAAGATCCAATTAAAAATCCTTTCTTGCGGCGGATGGAAGAATATAAGAAGCGAAATAAGAAATAAACGCGACGGACGGATGAAGCGGAGAGTATTTTCATTGTCTCGGAAATGTGCTCATGCGGCATACGTAATTAGTGTTTTGTAATGGGATTTTCTTTGATATCATCTCCATCCGACTTCACCAATCATTTATTGACTTATTTCGATAAATTACTATCACCTTCCTTTAATAATCTTCGCACCGTAACAATCTCTCTTTTTCTAAATGCAATCTAATTACTAGCATTATCTTTACGGATAAATATTTCAAAATTAATAACATAATTTTTAGAATCATCTCCAACCAAATTTTACCAATTTTTATGAATAAAGTTTTCAAAATTTCTTTTCTGCAGCAATTTTTATCTCCTCTCGAAAAATCAGCAATTTCTACAAAACTATTTACATAATCCGCTACAATTTGCTCTCTTCTTCTAATAAAATCAACAATTTCTATAAAATGAGTTACATAATGTTTATACTACATTTTTTTCTCTTTCTTTCTCAATAAATCAACTATTTCAATAAAACCAACAACATCTCCAACTTATTTAATTTTACTAATTACTAACATCATTTTTATGAATAAATATATCAAAAATTCCTTTCTGCATCAATTTTTATATCTCTTTTTCAAAAAATTAGTAATTTCTTCAAAACGATTTACATAATGTCTTTAATCATTTCCAACCAAATTATACCAATTTTTATAGATGAAGCTTTCAAATTTTCTTTTCTGCAACAATTTATGTGTTTCACAGAAAAATCAGCAATTTTTACAAAACTACATAATCTGCAACATTTTTTCTCTCTCCTTCTAAAAAAATCAACAATTTCTATAAAATGTGTTACATAATGTTTATATTAATCTCCAATCAAAATTGTACCAACTTATGGATGAAGTTTTCAAAATTTCCTTTCCGCAACAATTTTTTCTCTTGCTTTCTCAATAAATCAACTATTTCAATAAAACCAATAACACCTCCAACTTATTTAATATTTCTAATTACTAACATCATTTTTATGGATACATATATCAAAATTTCCTTTCTGCCTCATTTTTTGTCTCTTCCACAAAACTATGTGCATATTGTTTTGATTCATCTCCAACCAAATGTTACTCATTTTTATAGTTGAAGATTTTGAAATTTCCTTTCTGTAAGAATTTTTCTCTTTCCTTCTTCGAAAAATCAACAATTTTCACACAACTATGGATGAAGATTTCTGAATTTCCTTTCTGCAAGAAATTTTCTTTCTTCTTTTTTAAAAATTAATAATTTCTACAAAACCATGTTCAATTTTCTTATAATAATCTCCAACCCAAATTTACTAATTACTAGCATCATGTTTCAAAAACAACTTTTCAAAAATTGTTCTGTTTCCTCAAAAAAATCAACAATATCAACATATTTATGGGCAAAGATTTCAACATTTTCTCTCTCCTACTCAAAAAAATCAACACTTTTCATAAAACACAATTTTTATATTGAACTTCATCAATAACATATAGATTTATTTCAATAAATTACAAGCAACACTTCCAATTTTTTCTTTAGAAAAAAATCTTTGCTCCTGTTGCAAATAAATCAGCAAATTCTGCAAAACCATTTGCATAATATCTATAATCACTTCCAACCTACTTTTACTAATTACTAGCATGATTATTTCAAAATCTTCGCGCTGCAACAATCAATTTCATTTATCCCTTTTCTCTCCATCTCGTAAACATACAAAAAAAAATCAGCAATTTCTACAAAATAACTGAAACCATTTGCATAATGTTTATATTTCGAAATGGGATGCAGACATGAACCTTCTCTTTCCTTCTTCCTTTCTTATTCTCTCGCAACACTACATATATAAAACACGTCGTTGCAACCCGTTCCGAGTCGAACCTCACCTTGCAACTACTACCTACGACATTCCTATACATAATCCGACCGTTTTGACGGATCTTTGACCGCTTTGTTGCAGCCACGAAATGGATTAAAAACACACAGTCACTCACTCATTTACAGGTAGCGAAATTCGCGCACACCTTTTTTTCCTTTCCTCTTCAAACACACCCTCTTCACCAATTTTCGAAGACCGTTGCGACCTTCCCGAAATCCTCGTCCTTTTTTTTTCTACCGCAAACCGGACGATGCACCTGCACAATCTAAACTCTGCAAACAGGACCTCCTCTCACCAAAAAGAAAAGTACCTGTTAATCCCGGAATTACAGTTATCTCGGCTATATAAAGAGCCTTTGCTGCACCTGACGACACCTCCTGTTTGCCTTCACAAATTCAGTTACACAAAGTAAAATTTATTGTACATGACGAATTCTTTCTTAAACGAAATTAGAATATCCAAAATTTTACAGAAAGTTACAATATTTAAGTGTCTATATATTCATCAAATAAGCAACTAAAAAATCTACACAATAAATAATAAATTAAGCAGATAAAATCATTAAATTAAGTCACTTTGAGATACGAATCAGTTTAGAATACAAATGTACTATTGTAAATAGTATTATCGATAAAGCTAATACTATATTAGTTTAGTAATGGAATTTCTTTGAAATTTTGATCAGAGATGAACGAATGTTTGCTTCAATTTTCATCAGATATCAATGAAAAATAATATCTTTATTAGAAATTAAAAGAATATTTGCTTCAATAATACACAATAAATTAAGCAAATACCAAAACTGATAATAAATTATCCACGTAAATAGATCAAGTAAATTTGAAAACGTAGATTAACAAAGTTTATCGAAACACAAACAAAAACTTATGATAAATTATTTTCTTCAAACATTAATTATATTTTTTTTTTTCACTTAATTCTAACGAAAGATACAGATATTTAAATTAATAAATATAAAAATTAATAATGATTGAAAAATTACTTAAGATTGAAATTAAAAATGCATATTGTAAAGTATATGGAATTATTTGAAGTAAAAATTTCCAAAAGATACAACAATTTTTCGAGATGAGTTCATAAACCTAAACATAATATGCACACCAAATATTTATTCAGAAAAACAATGCTGTCCATAAAGGTAACTGGTTTCTATTTATTATTTTTTTAGGCAGCAATCCAAGACGGCCGAGTTCAAATATATTTATATAAAAAATAAATAAATATACAACGAAAAATATTTTAACTTTTGCAAAAATCTCACTAAATCATTCTAAATGTAACAGGAATAAACAAATTGTTTACTTTTTTTGCTTTGTTTGTAGACTAATTAAAAAATACAAACACAGACATCACTAAATAAGTGTCGAAACATAATAAATTTGTATACTAATTATAAAATAATGTTTTAGAACTAAATATTATTAATTATTTAATTGGTATTCACAGCTAAGACTAGTTTTTTTTTGATAATTTAATCAGTTTATGTACAGATTTTCCTGTTTTAATTCAAATCTGAGATTATTAATGTATGTAAATAAATTAGATCACCTATACCAGTGATTCTCAAACTTTTTGCTCCCCTTTTGGACATACAAAGTTTCTGCGATTCCCAAAGAATGAGTATATATAGAAAAAAAACAATCAGGATTGATCTATCATTATTTTTTTTTGCGATCCACACTTTGAGAATCACTGCTCTATACGTTTCTATTACAAAACAAGATCACGTAAATCGAATCGAATATTGAGACTGTTTACTCGTTTTAAATACATTTAAATGTATTTCGGTTAACAAGCAAGAATAAGCTAAATGATGTTTATTGTAAACCGTAAGTACGTGTGTATATACACATTTTGCCTCAATAATACTTTAAGACATAAAGTCTTGAGTATATAATGAAAGTCTGACGTGTTTATATACAAAAAAAAGTTTCCGAGCAATGTTTACTTAAACAAAAAACACACAAAAGTAATGTAAAATATTCACATTCATAATTCACAATCATTATTTTTATTATGTAATATACTATCAAATTTTATATAGATTATATAATGTAAATTGTAAATCGTGTTTATAGACAGACGTATAATTATTGACTAGACTTAACTCGCCTAATTTTTATTGATTTTTTTATCTGTTTTATACGGGTTATAAAAAAATACATCGACAAAGTTTTAATGAAGTACTGAAATTTGTTTTTTTTTAATTTCTATAATTTTTAAATTATTTCTAAATTAAATTTCATAATTTATACATTAATATGAATAAATTCAATAATTTTGTTTGTAAATTAATTAAGTTAATAAAGTTTTTTTTACTAAATAATAGTCAAAAAGAGAAGAATTTGTTTAATATTTCTATGATAAATCATTAATAAATGTTGTTATTATAATCAAATGAAACGATGATGTTAAATTTATTTTTATTGATTTAAATAATGATCAACCGGAAAATAAGGAAGTAGAAACTATTAGTCATCAAAGCATTGTAATGATAATGACATTGGAATAAATTTGAAATTGAAGTTTTCGTTGCTAGAGTAACGTTAGTATATTGTTTTTTTTTTGTACGTATCATGCCGTAACGACTAAATTTAAACTCGCACGTTACGTGCGCCTATTCGAACTGTGATAAGGCAAAAAGTAATTACACACAAACGCATTACTAAAATATAAAACGATGAAAATGTGGACTAGATAGATGCGCGCGCGAATTCTCATACAGTATTCAAATTTTATGAAAATGTATTCACTCATTACGAATACAGTGGACGATACACATTCGAAGAGAATAGTAGTCCACGCATTACAAGATGAGGATGAATGGAATCACATGGAAGAATGTTTTCGTAGGAAGCGAAAAGAAAACAAGAATTCCGTCATCTTCAACATGTGGGTTTCATTCCTTAAGATGCGCTCTAATTTTTTTTTTCTTCTTCATTCAATTGAGTTTACGGAAAAGCTTTCTATTTGCGCAAAATTTATCGCATTTGTATTAGCTAAAGGAGTTGCGGTTTGCAGCCTTGAGAGTGTTTGCAATTTGCTGACCATCAATTCGCTATGAATAATTCATAGATTTGTATTTGACTCTTATTTTTATTTATAGAATTACAGGTGAGTTTTTGTTATTGGATGGAATGAAATTAAGATGTAATTGTTCTTACCATTTTTCGTTGTTATCTGTGATATGCTCGGCGACACTGTAACCAAAATAGGAGCCCTCTTCTCCGTTTTGCACTATCGGATCACGCACTTCTAAATTGAAACCGCAAATTAAATCCAACGCGCCGGTAAAGCACACCAGAAGTAAGGCTCGATTGGCCATCTTCTACTACTACTTCTTCACTCGTGGATTGCTGTTGATGGACTGATTCTTCCTCTGTGGAGTGATGTGGTTTGTTGGTCTCTTCTTTGGTCGAGGATTCGCTCGATCATGTGGTCATAGCTCTGACACAACAACACTCCAAGAGCAACGGAACTAAACTGAGCCGCGCTCGCTACAAGCAAACGTTTGTTCGCTCGCTCACTAAACTGCTGCTTGCCTGCCTGCTTCTCAACGCATGGTTATACAATACTCATGATTACTGCAATTGATATCAATAAAAGTATCGATAAGTGACAAAAAAAAACACACGCGTGACGTGTAATTTCAATTGAGTAATTTTTTAAATTAAAATTGTATAACTACCTAAATAAAATCAATAATAATTAGTAATTTCCATTGACAATTAATTAAATTACACAATTATTTAAATATATTAGAAAATCTTCCAAAATACAAGATAAAAATTATACATTTCTTGTTCATTAGATAAATTAAGAAATTATTTAATTAAATCTAAAAAAATCAATATTTTTACCATTATTTTTATTAAAAACGTGCACAAAATATTGTGTGAAATAATTGTAAATTTCTTCAAATTAAACGCTTGTAATAAAGGAATTTCATAGAAAATCTTCCAAAAATACAAGATACTAAGTAAACTTTTCTTGTTCATTAGGTAAATTAAGAAATTATTTAATTAAGTCTGAAAAAAAACTAACGAAATTGTATAATTTTTAAATTATTTCTATATTAACTTTCATAATTGAATAATTTATAAATTCATAAGAATACATTAGCTAATACTTCATTAATTTTGTTTGTAAATCAATATTTTTACCAATTTTTTTTTATTAAAAACGTGCATAAAATATTGTGCGAAATGATTGTAAATTTCTTCAAATTAAACGCTTGTAATAAACTAATTTCATAGAAAATCTTCCAAAATACAAGATACAAATTAAACTTTTCTTGTTCATTAGCTAAATTAAGAAATTATTTAATTAAATCTGAAAAAACTGTCGAAATTGTATAATTTTTAAATTATTTCTATATTAACTTTCATAATTGTATAATTTATAAATTCCTATGTAAACATTAGCTAATACTTCATTAATTTTGTTTGTAAATCAATATCTTTTTAGTCTATAGTTTTTTTTTATCAAATTTTTATTAAAAACGTGCACAAAATATTGTGTGAAATAATTGTTTATTTCTTCAAACTAAACGCTTGAAATAAAAGAATTTTAATAGAAAATCTTCCAAAATACAAGATGAAAATTAAACTTTTCTTGTTCATTAGTTAAATTAAGAAATTATTTAATTAAATCTAAAAAAAAATATCGAAATTGTATAATTTTTAAATTATTTCTATATTAACTTTCATAATTGAATCATTTATAAATTCATAAGAATACATTAGCTAATATTTCATTAATTTTGTTTGTAAATCAATATTTTTACCATTATTTTTATTAAAAACGTGCACAAAATATTATGTGAAATAATTGTTTATTTCTTCAAACTAAACGCTTGAAATAAAAGAATTTTAATAGAAAATCTTCCAAAATACAAGATGCAAATTAAACTTTTCTTGTTCATTAGTTAAATTAAGAAATTATTTAATTAAATCTATAAAAACTATCGAAATTATATAATTTTTAAATCATTTCTATATTACTTTTCATAATTGAATCATTTATAAATTCATAAGAATATATTAGCTAATACATCATTAATTTTGTATGTAAATCAATATTTTTTTTAGTCTATAGTTTTTTTTTATCAAATTTTTATTAAAAACGTGCACAAAATATTGTGTGAAATAATTGTTATTTTTTTCAAACTAAACGCTTGAAATAAAAGAATTTCTTCCAAATACAAGACAAACTAAACTTTTTCGTTCATTTTTATTACCAATTAGCTAAATTACTTAATTAAATCTAAAAATACTATCGAAATTATACAAATTTATCGAATGAAATAATTTGCAGTAAATTCCTTGCTTATTTCTTTAAAAAACAAAACTAATGTTTAAATAAATTGAAACAATTCCTTCCATTTTTATAAGCTTTTACACACATTTTCTGCAAAATTTTTTGCAAAAGAAGAAAATCATTGTTTTTTTTTAAATAATAGCATTAAGTTGAAAATACATGAATTTTGTGTTAATTATATATGTTTTTTTAATTAGTTAAGCAATTATTTATCTAAATCTAAGTTTAACAACAAAATGTGTGTAATCAAACTATTTTCTGTGAAACTCAATGTTTATTTCATAAAAGCTTATTAGAAAATATTAGAAGAACCTTGATTATGTTACATTATTTGAATAATTGTAAAATGTACAAAAAATTTATATAAATTTTTGTCTAAATTTTGTATGTGTAAAGATTTTATAATTTCAAATTGAATTCAATGTTTTTTTATTAGAAGTTAGTTACATTTGGACAGAAAGATTGCCCTTTATAAAACAGATAAACTAAGTTTATTATTTACTAGTTCTTTATCAATTTATCAAATGTAAAAATTTTGAATTTGGATTTTTTTTTCCAAAATTTTGAAAGGAAATTTCTCAACGTTTATTTTTCATAATATTGGAACAAACTAAAAAGAAATTTCATTAAATTTATAAAAAATTAGTAATATTAAATAATTATTTAAAGAAATCCAAAATTAAGCAATAAAATATTTATGTTTTATATTTAAAATTTTGCACAATTTTTCAGTAAACATAAAAATATTACAATTAACTTAACCACATGTTTTTTTTTGCAAAATTAACCAATTAATCTAAAATTCATAACAATATTTATAAAATAATTTATTTACAACGAAAAATTCATATTTTTTTTTACTATTTTCAAATGAATATCTGTTTTTTAGATAATTAATTAAACGTAATAATTTGAACAGTTTGAAAGTTGAATGAACATGTATTTCATATTACTGTTAATAACATCTATGATATTTATTGAAAAACATTGACATTAGGAGTATTCTGTAATATTTATCTAACAATTTGTATACAACATTATGAATACAATCGTTTTTTATTTCTTTTTCAAAATAACTATAATTGATATTTAATTACATTTATTTACAAACATTTACTTTTTTCATTTTCAATAATTGATAAATTGATTGAAATCATGTTTATTTTCAATAAAAAAATACGAGACAAAACTGAGTCTATATCTCAAGCCCGACAACCAAAATACCGTCTATCGAAATCCCGACTATATCAAAATCCCGACAGTATCAAAATCTCGACTATATCGAAAATTTCTATAATAACATTTTTTAATTATTTCGGAGCGTAGTCATCTTATGCTACAGTTTTTTTTATTAATAACAATAAATTATTATTAATTTATTTGATTTTGTTGAATTATTCATAATAAACCTTAACATTATGAAATAATCTCAAATTCAAATAGATTATTAATTGTTGTTATTTATTATTAATAACAATTTAAAAGTGACTACGCTGTGGAGTGGAGTTTGATATAGTCGGGATTATGGTTGTTGGGATTTTAATATCGTCGGGATTATGGTTGTCGGGATTTCGATACAGTCGGGATTTTGATATAGTCGGGATTTCAAACGTCGGGAATTTGATTGACGGTATTTCGGTTGCGATTGCCACCGGACAAAACTGTAGCACAATGGAATATAGATTTATGCTCTCAATGCGAAAACGAGGCAAAACGTTTATTTTATATGCTTAAGTATAGAACAAAATTCGACTTTGATGCACAACTGTGCGTAAAGCCGTTTGTTTGCTGTTATTTGTATTTACTTCTCTGACCTTATTATCCCATCTCGTTTATTTTTAAAAACACACCTACAAAAATATATACTTTACGCACGAAAATATGCAGACAATTTCATATATAAATACATTGTTACGTAAATAATAACAAAAACAGAACCGGATTCAATTGAACATTTAAATATACAACAAGAAAAAATATAAATTTTATCAAAAATAATAAAAATATAAATTTAATACCAAATTTGTTTATATAAAATATCAATTAAATTTTAGAAAATTTCCGGACTTTTACTCGTATAGTGAAACATATTCAAAAATACACATGATATGTGTATACAAGTTTTAAAAATGATGTAGCAGGCGCACAATCTGGGACTTCTCTTCTCATCGTCACTCGTTTTGCGAAACGTCGCTCGTTAAGCGAGTCATTTTTCTTACAATTAATTTTACTCGTTAAGCGAGGTTCCACTGTATAATTAAATAATTAATTAATTTACAATCTATAGACCAGCAGTCTACAAATACGGCAGTTTGCGAAGTTATTTCTGGTCGAACACCAGGATTTCTTTTGGAATCTAAAAATAGCGACAAATTCTGTTAACATTGACACCAATTTTTTGTCAACAGTCAACATTTGAACCAGTTTTTTTTTTCTACATTCAATTACATTAATTTCTTATAAATTTTATTGTTAATTAATGAAATGAAGAAATATGTAAATTTTACAAATATTTAAAATAAAATAAAGTTTATATAATTGATTCTAAACAGGAAGCAAGAATAATCAATAGATGATTCATTCTTACATAAACAATAGATGCAACGATAGTTAAAACCGCAACTGTGCCAATTTTTATAATATTTTATAAAACATTCATAATCACGAATAAATTGGACTTTGTTTATAAAAATTGCCACTAAAGGAAGCGGTGCATGGTTTTAATTGTAATCATTTTATAATTGTATCAAATCACGTAATAATGACGAATTGTTGTTACGAAATCTTTAATAACAGTAAATGCAAGTCAATCAAATATTTTTTTTGTTGAATTTCAATGCTTTTTTTGTATCTAAATAGGAAATATATAAGAATTAATATGTGCATAATTATGAGCGCAAGCAGGAAATACATCTTATCCGCTCGAATCTGATGATTGGGCAATAATAAATTAGTTTTCGTGAAAATTAAAAGGAGAAAGTGCGTTTACACAACGTAGCTTTGATTTTATATTCCGTGTCTTTTACTAATTTTTATTACTTATTTTTTTAATCAACGTTTCGTAATTAATTAGTGTTTCATATTTATTTAAAGAGAAATAGTTACAAATATATATTTAGAGGGCCACGACTTGGGAAATCGTTGAAAAACAGGAAACTGGAGGATTTGTTTGAAAAACTCTTTGAAGATGTCGCTAGTGTTTTCTGCGCGATCAATACTTTGCTTGCAATAGTTTGCAACCCAATATACAATATAATATTGATTCATATTTATTTATAGATATTTATTAATAATTATATTAATGCATCATTGTTAAATAGTTATAAAAAATATTTTAATATGAAAAAAAAATCTTTAATAATTGAGTTTTAAAATAAATTAGTTTTTTCTATTCATATAAGAAAAAATTAAAAATAAATAATTAATTAATTGAAGAACGTATCAAATAATTGTATGGTAATAATAACATTTTTAAGTACTCTAGAGTAGGCAACCCAATTATCATTTCCGTTTCCATTGAATGAAGTTATGCAACATTCATGTTTTTATTACATAATTGATTATACAATTTTCTAATTATAAAATTTGATCAATCAATCAATCTAATTAAAGCTAATGATTTAGAAAATTAATTTATTATATTAAGTTTATTTTTTCAATTAATTGATTTATTAACGAGCTAAGGCCTGTACAAATTTATCTAAGTCTAAAGTTCATCGTGATGATAGGTAGATGGAGCTACGTAATCGTACAGGTCTTCAGGCAGCGTCGAATTGTACATTTGATTTGCTAAATGCATGTAGCGTTTCCGCACATGAAAAGCGGCAGTCTTTGGTTGTCTCGTCCTCGTGAACAAGCCTTTCCTGTTTCCTCCAACCCTTGTATAAGCTGCAATTAAACAAAATTAAATGGATAATAACAAATTTAAGTTGATTGATCAAACTTTGAGCGGTTTTGAAGTCGGCGAAGTTCCATATGAATTCCCCGATGAACCATTCCTGCCTCCTCAGATGATCGAAGGCCTGGAAATGCTTGGAGAGTAATTGCACTTGGTATTCTTCGGACCAAATGTAAGCTGGATGCTGAAATGAAGATATTGGTTTTGTGTTTGTTGGGAGTTTAGTAATGTTTGGTTTACTATGTGAAGACCGGGCATGGTGTCTCCTCCGTATTCCGACATCAAAACTGGCTTATTGTACTTCTCGTGCCAAGCCGAGGCTTCGCTGATCACGTAATTCTGGATCATGTCCAGTTGACCTCCGTTGCTGTACCAAGCGTTGTATCGGTTGAAGCTGATGAAATCAAGATGTTCTCCCTAGAAATTAATGGTTTCAATGATGAATTTGTTTTTGAAAGATTTGTAGAGTTATTACGGATTTATCTTCGTAGACTCCTCGGGCTACAGCTAAAGTGATTGGTCTAGTTGAGTCTAAGTTCCTTGTATGATTGGCCACTTCCCTGTAATTAGTTATAATTACTTTAATAGCAGAATGATTGATGATTCAAATTTACCCGAAATAGATTCCAGCTTGCTCGGATTGGGTTCTCGGTTCGTTCGCTATGGACCAAGCTATAACGCTAGGTCTATTTTTGTCGCGTTTTATTAATTCTGTCAATGATTTCTTATGCTTCTCCAACAAAGATAAAGAGAAGAGTCTGGAATAATACAGTATATTACTTAACAAGTTATGAATGTTTGTAAATATTCTTACTCTGTATCAACGCTCGGGCATTCATCTATAACCATAATCCCGAATTTATCCGCCAAATCCATGATCTCTTCGGCGTAAGGATAGTGAGAAGTGCGGAAAGCATTTCCACCAATCCATTTGATCAAGTTGTAATCCTTCATGATCGTCGGTAAATCTAAACCTTTTCCTCTGATATCAGCGTCCTCGTGTTTGCCGAAACCTTGCAGATACAACGGTTTTCCGTTCATCAAGAGACTGGTGTTCGTCCAGGTGATCTTCCTGATCCCAATTTTCTGACGATAAACATCCTTCAATTCTCCTTGAGGCGTCAGCAGTTGCACGAGAAGAGTGTACAAGTATCCTGGTTCTGGATGCATCAAGTAAGGCCACCAAAGTTTAGCGAATCGCACGTAAAGAGCGCCTTCATTGTAACCCAGACCATCATCGCTGGCAACAGTATTACCACTTGCATCCAGAAGAGTCACGTTTACTAACAAATCGATGTTAGAAGCGTAGCTAATGTTGTAATTCACGATGCCTATTAAAAAAAAATATATGAAAACAAGAACAATGATTGAACTGTTTGGAATTACCGGTCTCTTCATCGTCGTCCACATCCGTAATCACTGTTATGTCTGATATAAAGCTGTGAGGTTTTGCGTACAAAGTAACCGGTCTATGGATTCCCGCGTAATTGAAGAAATCGAAGCTGTAGGACTGCATCAACTTTTTGCCATTCTCTCTGCGAAATGCCAATAAATCAATAAAATTTAAAAACGTAATAGATGATCTTACGTCTGGACTTCTCGCAAGGAGCCTTGAGGAATCGTGTCTGGTAACAGAGTGTTGTCGCAGGCGACAGTCACATAATTCTCTTCACCGAATTTGATGAATCTGGAAATCTCCTTCTCGAAAGGCAGATGCCCGATCTCGTGGTTCATAGTGTAATTACCGTTGATCCACTACGAATTTACATAAGTTTTAGCAAATGTAATTTTATTGGATATAATGTGTTTATAGTTACCACTTGCGCTGCGTAAGACACTGAGCCGAATCTCAACCATACTCCTTGGTACATCCAAGATTTTGGTACGAAGAACGCTCTTTGATACCAAACCAATCCGACGTGATCTCTGATGTCTGCGTTTTGCGTTATATCGTTGTAACTCGATGGCACAGGCATCAGCATGCTCTCAATATGCTCCAACTGAAATATCAATTGTTAAAGAATTGAAGAATTATTGTTTCTCAACTCACTTTCGATATGTCCTTTTTGTACCAATGCTCCGAAAACCCGATCAATTTATTGTAGTACGATGAAACAGCGAAATTCCACAATCCATCCAGACTCTTCACCTCCCTCGTCTCGGACTCTTGCGGGTACAAAATCCCACATTTTGCAAACGAAATGCAACAGACGAGGAAGCAAAATTCCGTCAACATCCATGATAATCTAAACTCCATGCCGAAGCTTCAAAACAAAACAGAAAGTGTCAGTGTTTTTTTTTGTTGTATTTCAAAATTGATTTATTCAACGCGTTTGAATTATTCATCGCTCCACAAAATCGTACTTCCTCGTTTTCATCGCAACAAACCGCGTATTAATTCAACTGCAATGCGTGCACGATACAAATGAAAAAAACAGCAACAACAAAAATAAATTTCTTTAATTGCGCGTTTGGAAATTGCGCAAAATCTGGGATCTGAAGTTAAACGTTCATCCGCTTAAATTCGCTAATTATTAACTAATTGCGCCTCCAGTATATACCGGTATCCGCGTTGTGCATGTTTTTAAATAGTCGATTCCCCTGTTATTAGTATATTTAAACGAGAACTATATTTACGGATATCAAAGAGCTCTTACTTTCGAAACTATCCAATTCGAATAGACAATTAAAACAACAACTGCTTACTGAAAATAAAACAAACTATTATTCATAGTGAAAGTAAAACTATTTGTAAGTTAATATATATATAAAATAATTGTATGACATAGTGCGGATTCGATAAGTCCGGATTCATTATAGTCCGGTTTGTGCAATTCAAAGCAAACTGAATTTTAAATGACATAATTATTATTTTTATAAAAAAATATCGCTTTTTTTAAAGTTTTACACAGTCAAGTCGCTTTTTTTTAAAGTCATTGGTTTCAAACAGTCCGGTCGAATTGTATAAAGTGAACATTTGCAAAATGAGAATCTATTTTTAGATTACAACTATTGTATAGTTGATTTTTTAGTAAGTTTATATAAATATAAAGTGATAATGAGAGCAAATTTTCAGATAAACAAATATTTCTTTTCTCTATCAAAATGGTTACATTGTTTTTAATATAAAGTAAGAATATATGTAAAATTAGAGTCAATTTTTGGATAATAGAATATTTCTTGTCTTTACTAAAATAATTGTATTTTTTTTTTAAATCTAAAGAGTTTATCTGTAAAAAGACAGTAAATTTTCGAAAAATAAAATAATTGCAGTTTTTTTTAATATAAGGCGAGAATATATGTAAAAAGAATGTAAATTTTTGTATAATCAAATATTTCTTATCTTTACTAAAATAATTGCACATTTTTCTTAACTATAAAGTAGGAATATGTAAAATAAGAGTTTTTTTTTGCATAATTGAATATTTCTTGTCTTTACAAAAATAATTGCAGTTTTTTTTAATATAAGGCGAGAATATATGTAAAATGAGACTAAATTTTTGGATAATCAAATTTTTCTTATATTTACTGAAAGAATTGCAGTTTTTGATATAAGGTGAGAATAATATATGTAAAAAGAGAGTACATTTTCGGATAATCGAATATTTCTTCCCTTTACTGAAATAATTGTAGTTTTTTGTATTTACTAATAAATTCTTTCTTATATTTACTAAGTTAATTGAATTTTTTTATTATAAAGTCAGAATATATGTAAAATAAAAGTAAATTTTAGGATAACCAAATATTTTTTGTCTTTACTATAATAATTTCATTTTTTTGAAATCTAAAGAATATATGAAAAAGAGTGTAAATTTTAAGACAATGGAATATATGTTGTCTTTAGTAAAATAATTGCATTTTTTTTAAAATCAAAAACAAGAATATATGAAAAATGAGAGTAAATTTTCGAAAAATCGAATATTTCTTGTATTTACTAAAATAATTTCATTTTTTGAAATCTAAAACGAGAATATATGAAAAATAAGAGTAAATATTCGAAAAATCGAATATTTCTTGTCTTTACTAAAATAATTTAATTTTTTTTTAAATCTAAAGCGAGAATATATGAAAAAAGAGAGTAAATTTTCAGAAAATGGAATATTTCTTGTCTTTAGTAAAATAATTGCATTTTCTGAAACATAAACTGAGAATACATGTAAAATGAGAGTAAATTTTTGGTTAATTTAATATTTCTTATATTTACTAAAATAATTGCATTTTTTAGTATTAATATCTGTAAATAGATTTTCTTGGATAATGTAGAAATATTCCAATTTTTCTTTCTTGAAATCTACGTATAACTTATGCAATAACTTACAGAATTGAAATAAGAAATTCATTACTGCAGCAAATCAAATCATGTGAATTGCCAAAACTTATACATCAAAATTAAAGCGGGAAATTCGTATAAATAGAACTCACTATATAATTAATTAAATTAAAACTCAACATTTTTAATTATAAATAAATTGCAAATTCTTCGTCTTCAAAAAAAAACTTTGATTAAACTCAATTAATAATCGTTCCGCAGATCGAAGAACCTTGCCTGCATTCCACTTAATTTTATTGGCGTGAGCTTAAAGAAATTCCATATTTTACGACGAAAACATTCGCATGCAAATTTCGTGCAATTTCGATAACGTAAAACAGAAAAATAAAACGCTCGTCTTCATTTACGTACCTAAAGCAATTACGTTCTTATTTTTCCTTTCTCGAATTATTATTTTTCAAAAAGAATAAAATCCGGTTTACAGCAACGTCTCGTTTCTCATAAAAAAAAACACACACAGAAAGCAAGGATAATTATTCAAATTTACTGCAGTTTTAAAAATCGTCGCTTTTTTCAAATCGAAATTCATAAAAAAATATTTTAATTAAGTTTTGAAGAAACAGAGAATTTTAGACAATTATTTTATAACAATTCAAATTTCCATTAACCAATGCAGCAATTCATAACATAGTGCGGATTCGATCAGTCCGGATTCACTATAGTCCGGTTTGTGCAATTTATGCATTAATTATTCATTTATACAAAAATCATCACAGTCAATTATTACAATTATTTTATAACAATACAGTCAGGTCTCTCTTTTTGCAGTTTATTTTAAAGTCCTCGGTTTCAAACAGTCCTATGAAACCGCACTATGTGAAATATTGTTGTATTAACAAAGATTAGTTTCAATGTTCTGAAGAAACGCGGTATTTAGACAACTATTTTAGAATAATTCAAATTGTCCATTAGCCAATACTGCAATTCCTAACATAGTATGGATTCAATCAGTCCGGATTCACTGTAGTCCGGTTTGAACAATTCAAAGCAAACTAAATTTTAAATGACAAAATTATTATTTTTATACAAAAATTATTGAATTATTCAAACAGTCCGGTGGAAACGCACTATTTGATATATTGCTGTATTAATAAAGATTTGCTTCAATGTTTTGAAGAAACGCTGAATTTTAGACTATTATTTTATAATAATTGAAATTCCCATTAGCCAATGCAGCAATTCCTAACATAGTACGGATTCGAATAGTCCGGATTCACTATAGCAAACTAAATTTTAAATGACATAATTGTTATTTTTTATACAAAAATTATCGCTTTTTTTGTAGTTTTATACCTTGGTTGTATAAAACTACAAAAAAAGCGATCTCTTTTTGTGCAGTTCATTTTAAAGTCCTCTGTTTCAAATAGTCCGGTGGAACCGCACTATGTGAGATATTTTTTTATTAATAACAATTTGTTCCAATGTTTTGAAGAAACGCGGATTTTTAAACAATTATTTTATAATAATTCAAAGTAAACTAAATTTTAACTAATGTTAAGGAAACATTTGTTCTTACACAATTTTTTTGTAATTAATATAAACGCATATTCATTTCTAATAGAAAGTCGTCGATTACTATCCAATCCGGAACTTCTACAAATCTCAAAAAGGAAATACACCTTTTTTTCGCATTCATTCGCGCTTCAAGGTATTCGCAGTATCGGTTTTATATAATCGTTTTTAAATACAGGAATTATGTTTTGTATTATGGATTTAATTTGCTGCAACGATCGTTTCTTTGTTTTTTAATTAAAGGTGTATTAATTATGAAGATCAATTTGTTTTGTCTCGAAGGTGACGTATGTATCTAGATTACTGCAAACAAGAAGTTGCTTTTGTTTACTAGTATCGATTTCTCGCAATCATTTGTAAAATAGAAATTTGTAAATAACTTAACATAAATTTATATATTGGTTCTTTCCACCTTTTAAATCAGGTAGTAAGACAATGAAGTTAAGTTTAATTGTGCAAAGATCGCTGCAGCTGCTAAACTCAAGAGAGTCTCGTAACACTCTTAAGTGTCAAAAACCAGTCAAAACAAGCAGTTGTTTTGAAGGTGCTCGAAATGCGGTAAGCAAATCCTTACAGTTTTTTAATTCTTCGTGGCGACATTTCATTTTTTACAATCGATCTTCTGTTTGTATGTTTAATTACCATTGTTCGAGCGTTTCCATGAAATTAAATTGCGAAAACAAACATTGCTTCTCAGATGCATGCATATAGACGACGACGACGAACATACTTGGAATTGAATGAAGAAAGGATACAAGAAAAAAAAACAAACCGCAGTCAGTTTGCTTATTTCCCAATGCTATCTATTAGCGATAGATTAACAGCATTCTTTCACTCGTTCGTAATGAATTTCTTGTTAAGTCACACCGACTGGAGTGAACTGGAGAAATGGATACAGTAATTTGTAAGTAGTCATAATAATAACAAGTTGATGTGCGAGGAAACGAGTTTACTTTATTAATTAGGAAGTTTTCAAATGGAAGTCAATTGCTTTTTAGTTAAAATAAACATCAATATAAAGATTTGTTTCAATGTTTTCAAAATTTCATTTTAGTTTAGTTTACATTTCAAATTTTTTCTTTGAAATTAAAATCTTACAAATCAAAATAAATATGAAATCATTAAATAAAGTAATAAATTTTCATTAAAAAAGTGCATAAATTACAATTAAATCATTCCTAAAATATATTGAAAAAAATACTGTATTTTTGCTTCTTGCGAAATAATTTTCTTTTAGATTTTAATGAAAAAAATTATGTTATGTTTGTTTCATTAAAAATAATTACATTTGTACTTTATTACATGAAATATTCCCGTTTATCGAATTATGTCACAAATTTGTAGAAGCTTACTAAAAAGTTTCTTTATTTTGTAATAAAAAAATAGTTAATATTTGTAAATTAATAAAAACATATATTATGAATTATGCAATGAGATGTATACAAAACGATTTTTTAATGAAAATTAATTAAAAGAATGATTAAAAAATTAATAAATTTTATTGGAAAAAAATTGATTATAGTAAAGTTGTAATAAATATAATTAAATGTTGTTTGTCAAGATCATTCGTAATTTATTACTACTTAAATAACCCTGAAATACCTTTCATTCTGAGGTAATGTTGGAATTATATTTGTGTTTTTTATTTTCTCTCTTAACAATAAGTTTTGGATTTCGATGTTAGTATGTGAAGTGCGCACGTAACAATCTTTGGATATTCTTAAATTTGAATTTCAAATTCAATAAAATACAGTTGCCTTTGTCCACTTACCTTTCGTTCGAATGATTATTCAATAATACAATTATAAATGCAAGAAGGAAATATGTAAACATTCACTTACCGTTATTATTTAATATTTTCTAATGAAATTCTATTCTTTGGTTTCGTGCAAATGCAAGTGTCGGAGTGCGGAGTGTCGTCGCAGGGCCGTTTAGGTAGGACTAAGTGCACGGACTACACGGACTACGACTAGCGAGCCGTGTGCGCTCTTTTGTTTGGCAGCGAATCCGAGGTGCGGAGTGCCCCTTTTTCACCAAATCTAGGCTATTGGGACAACGTCCCAGTCCCTCTTCTGTTTACTCTGACCGAAACAAACAAACAAACAAACTAGATTCCGTAAAGATAATAATGCCAATTGCAACTTTATTTCTAAACTTCAGGACAATGATAAAAACTGAATGCGACCGACAAACAAAACTGAGGATTAAATGTGTTTGCTAGAGCTTTTTATATGTGCGCTCTAACGCTCGTTGCTGCAGACGTAATCGTCCAAATCGCCCGGCAGAGGAGAGTTGTATAACTCGTTGGACAATCGGTGGTACCGTCTTCTCAGATGGAACGCCGAGGCTTTCGGTTGACGATTCCTTGTGAACAGACCTTTCTTGTTACCACCAACTCTGTTAATCTCTGAAACATTACAATTACCCAAATCGAATTACAAAATTTAAGACTTACTTTGTGATGTTTTGAAATCGGCAAAGTTCCAAACAAATTCCCCAAGAAACCAACTCGAATTCCTCAACGAATCGAACGCCTTGAAATGGTTGGATAACACGGCTATTTGATATTCCTCCGACCAGATGAAATCAGGAAGCTGAAATACTGAAAAAATCTACCAAAAATCATCACTCGACTATCTAAAATCCTCACGAAATGCAATCCCTCCAAAGTATCGGCTCCGTATTCAGACATGAGTACAGGTTTCATGAACTTCTTCCTCCAGTTCGTCGCCTCCTCGACTACACGTTTAACAATCATATCCAATTTTCCTTCGTTTTGATACCAAGAATTGTAACGATTGAAACTGATAATATCCAAATATTGAGCCTTTCAACAGAAGACAAGTTTTACTTTTAGTTTATCTTATCTAGTCAAATTACCAATTGATCTTCGAAATAACCGCGATTCAAAGAAGCTGTTACAGGTCGACTTTGATCTAAGCTCTTGGCGAAATCCACCACGTTCCTGAAATAATGATATTTTAAACGATTCTTGAATGTAATCAAGTAATTAAGATTACTTGAAGTATTGTCCGGTATTCTTCTTGTGAGATCTTGGCTCATTCGCGATGGACCAAGCTATAACGCTAGGTCTATTTTTATCTCTATTCATTAAACGCTCAATCGAATCTTTGTGATTTTCCAGAAGCTTTGGAGAAACGAAGCTGAAATAATTGAATCATTTATAATTATTACCGGTATTTTCAAATTTAGGCAACCAAACGATCATTGAAGATCTCAAATTTACTCGATATTAACAGCAGGACACTCGTCGATGACCATGATTCCCAAACGATCAGCCAAATCCATGATTTCTTCAGAATAAGGATAATGCGAGGTGCGGAAAGCGTTTCCTCCGATCCACTTGATCAAATTGAAATCTCTCATAGTCGTGACCAAATCGAATCCTCGACCTCTGATGTCAGAATCCTCGTGCTTCCCAAATCCGTGCAAATAAATGCGTTTTCCGTTGATCTTGAACTCATCTTCGTTCCATTCTAACACTCTGATACCGAATTTCTCCCTGTAAACGTCCGAAACACGTCCATCGTAATCCAACAAAAGAAACTGAAATTTCAGGAATTAAATCAATAATAATTCAACTTGAAGTTAAACGTACTGTAAAGGTGTATTGATAACCAGGATTTTGATGCATCAAGTACGGCCACCAGAGATTCGCTCGTGGCACAGTTACATTCCCTAAACAACCTAAAGTTTTAACAATCAATTTCTCGTCTTGATCGTGAAGATGCACTTCGACATTGCGAGATCCTATAGTCGACACGTTGAATTGAACGATTGCTGCTTAAATAATAACACTATTAGCTTTAGTTTGTTATTAAATGACAACGACGTACCAGATCCTTCAGTTAATGAGAGAGTTTTGATGTGGACATCTTCGATGTAAATCTTTGGGGTTGTGTAAAGGAGCACGGATCTGTGAATCCCCGCGTAATTGAAGAAGTCGAAGGTGTACGTTTGCTGTAACTTCACGCCGTCATCTCTGAAATCTTCAAATTGAAATCTATTGAAAAACAACAATATATTTGTTATTCACGTTTCGACCAGGCTGATGTTTCCTTGAGGAATCGTGAAGGGGAGTAAAGTGTTGTCGCATGAGACAGTCACGTTGTTTTCTCTTCCGAATTTAAGGTAATTTGTAACGTCGAATTGGAATGGTAGATGACCCATCTCGTTCGCTCCAACGAATCTATCGTTAATCCACTTAATATTAGTTTAGATATCTCTGCTTTAATTTGTTTAGGTAGTTACCACTTGAGAGGAATATTGGACGGATGAAAATCTTAACCAAACGCGATTTTCCTTCCAAGAATTTGGCGTGAAAAACGATCTTTCGTACCAAACTGCACCAACGTGTTCACGAACGTTTAACTCAGTGGAAACGTCGTTGTAGCTCGAAGGTACAGGCATTAAAGTTGCATCATTCCTCTAAAGATATTTCGAAACATAAATAACAAAATCAATGATGATGTAAATCTGTAAACAAACAAAATTGTTCATTACTTTATCCATCTTTGGTTTGAACCAGACTAGATCTCCGATGCTTGTGGTATCGACGAGGAAGTTCCAAATACCGTCGAGGGAGATGATCTCTCGGCTCTCAGAAGTTTTCGGATACAAAAGTCCGTGGATTTCGTTCGCGCATAGAACGAGGAGAAGCGACGTCGTCAGCTTCATGTTTATCTGTAATGAAATGCGAACTGATTCAGTATGCAAATCAGTTGTTTATTGATGGAAACGGAACGGAAACTTCATTGTCTTATCCCTATCTGCACTTACTCCACTTCGTAAATTGTTCAACTTTCTATTCATCATCCGTTCGTTTATTTCCTTTTTTTCCAACATAAAAAAAAAAACGATAAAAACCTCATTACATAAACTTCAAACTAAGTAACTTATCATAAATTTAAGTACATTATTTACTTAATTGAATCCATTAGTAAAATTACTAAATAATAAAAGTAATACATGATTATTGTAATAAAATATTTATATTATAAATAAAAAATTTACCAATTTATTTTACTTCTAAAACTTAAATTATTTGAAAAATTATGCAATAAAATTAAAAAATATACAACTTTCTGTTGCGTAAAATCATTTAAATGATGCAACTTTGGTTGCATACCACAAAATTAATATAATTCAACTAGTATCCTATAGATGTCTATTGATGTGTTAATTAGTTTTTAATTTTTATATGTAGCTTAAATAATGATTATTTTTTAATTATCACTAATTAAACTAAACTCGCAATTAATTACTTAAATAAACCAATTAAAGTTTCGTTTATTTAGAAACAAAAATAGATATCTTTTGATAACCAATTGTTAAAATTATGACTAACAATAATAATTTGTTGAATATTACTAATTATTTTTTTCTTCATTTCTTAAATTAAAACAATTTCTATTTAGTGGTTAAGAGTTTAACTAGTTTCATTGGAGGCGTATATGAGATCTGGCTGAAGGACAACGGGAATGCATGCATCATCAACATCATCAGTTCCGGAAATGAATGGGATTCTAACATTTCTTTTTTCAAAAAAATATCTCCTCAACATCACGGTCATTGCAATTGTGTTGAATAACATTAATCATGGAATTCAATTGCAAATGACATTCTAAATGACAAGATTGTAAACTATTTAATTGATGCATTTAAGAAGTGGAGCAAAACTTTGTATAGTGATGCGTTGCAAACAGCTTATAGACTCTGCGGAAGATTAAAGTCCGCTCGATTTGAGACTGTTGGAGAAGCAAACTTCTAAAACCTATTGAAGTTGGTAATTAAAAACTTTAATAAACAATGAGATTTGAAGGAACAAAAGGTATTGAAATGCAACTTTCATAATAATACCAAAATGATTATTTAAATCTATAAAATGTATAGAAAGTAAAACGTAAGTTTTTTTTTTACATACAAAGCAATTTGAATAATATTGTAGCACGTTACACAAGTTTAAAAGCCACACAGAATTCGTCGCAGATAAGAAGACTGTTTAACATAGACATGATTACGTAATAATCATCTGTGATTAATCTCTATCTTATATAAAGAATGATAATTGTAATCTTGAGCCGAAGTAACTTAACTGTTGCACTTTGAAATGTACGTTGCAAAGCTGAATTTCCGCATATACAAGTACACATTTTTTGTATTACATTATGCATTTCATTACGTCTATGAATATTATACTGTGTTTATTTATAATATTGAATTGTGTTTAAATTTTATAAATAATGTTGCATAATTTATTTTCGAAATAAATTGTGCTGTTTTTTACTAATTAAAAATTTGATAGTAAATTTAATAATTTTATATTCATTTTATTCCTTGTAATCTTAGCTTTATTTCGCATATTTCATGATTAATGTAGCTTTATTAGTTTTTGAGATTTTGGTTAAATACTGAAAACATGGTCTAAACATAGGTTTAGATATTGGTTAAAAACTGAAACACTGCATTTTTCATGTTGAAATTTTTCCAACTTAAATTTGGCAGAAAATTATTCAAAACCCATAAGTGTCGTATATATTATTTCATATTCATTTTATACCCTATAATCTTAGCTTTATTTCGCATATTTCAGGATTAATGTAACTTTATTAGTTTTTGAAATATTGGTTAAAAACTGAAGACATGTTAAAAATCTTAAATCTCATCGTTAACAGACATTTATACAAAACCTATAACTGTCATATATATCATTTTATAGACGATAGTCTTAGCTTTATTTTTCATATTTGATGATTGATGTAGAGTTATTAGTTCTTGAGATATTGGTTAAAAACTGAAGACACTACCTTTTGCATGTTGACATTTTTCCAACTTAAATTTGGCAAAAAAATTATTCAAATTCTATAAGTGTCGTATATATTATTTCATATTCATTTTATTCCCTATAATCTTAGCTTATTTTCACATATTTCAGAATTAATGTAGCTTTATTAGTTTTTGAGATATTGGTTAAAAACTGAAGACACTGTCTTTTGCATGTTGAAATTTTTTCAACTTAAATTTAGCAGGGAATTATTCAAAATTTATAAGTATCAAATATATCATTTTATTCACTATAATCTTATCTTTATTTAGCTTATATGATGATTAATGTAACATTATTGGTTTTAAAGATATTCTTTAAAAACTGAAAAAGAAATGCTTAACTTTGGGAGCAATTTATTCATAACCTAAAGCGTCATATATAAATTATTTTTTTACAAATTCAATTCCAATAATATTAGCTTCAATTAGCATCCTTAGAAATGTATCTAGTATTACTAGTTTTGGATATAATCGCTAAAAACTGAAGACACTAATAATCCCATTTTTTTTAATTGGACAAATTAGACAAACAGTAAACCGAATACGATATATATAAATTATAGCTAAGATTAAATTGATTTAATACATTGTCATTTTTTTTGTAGTTCATTTTCAAATATTTCATGCAATGATTTTCCCAAATATGTAATAAGCAAATCTAATGTAATCATTAAACTATTAATAGTTTGTATGAAACTCTGTATAGAATATTAAAAAAATTAAATGTAATAACTGTAATTTCACTTCATATGTCGAAGAGAACTAAAACCGAACGAAATATTGAATATGCAAATGAAAGCCGCGACTATAGGAAATAAAATGTGTAATGAGAAACCACTTTACAATTTATGTAAGTCACGTAATTCTCCATAAAATTTGAATAAATATACCAACGATATTAACAAAAAAAGAACGTAAAGAAATAAAAAAGAAGTATATTGGAATATGGTATAAACATAATTACCTTGAACTGTCCGCTGCAGAACCGAGCGATTCAGACGTTTTAACAACAATTATTAAATTCCAATAATTATGCAGATCCGCATAAGATAAAACGAAAACAAAGAAAACGTGCTTACTTCAGGTAAAGACATAACTGAATTATCCTCGGTCCATTTATATATTTAAATTAATACCTTTATTTCGATCAGTTTCTATAAAATTATGTTGTTCAAATCCATTAAAATCGTGCTCGTAGCTACTTATAATAAATAAATTAGGTAAATTGTCTGTATTAATAACGCATTGAATAATATTGTTACACCTTTCTTTGGTGCGTGATTATTGTAAGGTTATTTTGTTTATGATCCAGGAAAACGATAGTTTTAATGCTAATCTAAGTCATTTATTATTAAGTATTAGTAATAGATGTATAATAGAAATTTGTAGTAATTTGTTAATATTTACATGAAACAATACAAATTTATAGAATAAGTTATTACAAATACTTCCTAAATGGGCCAATAATAATTGTTAAATGAAATAATATGTAGATGAATCATTGAAAAAAAAAATTATTTTTGAACGAAATTATAGTAAACATTTTAGTAAATTTGTACATGTAAAATGTATGAAATAATGATTACATGAATGGATAATCTTGCTTTTAAATAAATATATATATTTTGGGTGAGTGATGATGGAGTTGAGGTTTGGTGTTGTAAAGATCTGAGGTAGTAATTTGTGATGTTCTACTTGTCGTGGTTGTAATAATATGAATTAATTATAATAATGAGGTGATGTGAGAGGATGGTTAAAAAGTAAGTTTCTAGGTAAAAGAGAAACTGGTTGGGTTGTTTACCTTTTTTTTTGTATTATTTTTGGAGCAGTTGATGGTCGATGCTGCTGCTTCTGAGGCTGTTATCAATGTAATTTTTGCAGCGAGGAGCGCGTGTATAATGATGGGTTTCATGGGTAACATAGCTGTCGGTGATGTGCGCTAATCTAGATAATGATATGTGATTAGGTGGCGATAGTTGGGCTATGCCCAATGGGTCAATACGTCGATAATTGATACACGCAGTGAGCTCACTCTCCTTCTCTCTGTTTCTTTTAAAGTTTTTTTTTTGTCGCCGGAAGCGAGTAAAAAGATGGACGTGAACCAAACAACATCCGTCCGGTCAATGCACTTTTAATTTGAAAAGAGCGATAATCCCTTTCGCCTCTCTATCTGACATTGCACGCGCATTAATAAACTGCATCGAATGACCCATAAGCAAAGCAAAGCAAAAGCAAAAGCGAAGCGAGACACCCATCACAATCCAGCAGCATCAACAAAGAAGTTTAGGAAGAGGACACGAAGAGTAAACACACAAAAACGCGGCCTTCGGGGCTGAATTCAGACGGCGTGCAATTTCAAGTCTCTCGCTCTCCACTTGAAAAATATTTATTCCGAATGTCGAGTGAGCGAGGAGGAAGATGCTTGTGCTCTGTGCCTGACTATGATGATGATGATGAAGGGAAGAGTGAAAAAGCAGTAAAAAAAAAAGTAAATAAATAAATAAATGAGAGGAATAAAGAAGCGGCGGGCGGAAAAACGCCATTAAACTCGTTTGAACGGACGATAAATAAATTAATTGAAGCGAAATTGACTGGACATTCACTTATCAACGTCGCCGCCCACGCATCGGAAATTAGTGGAAAAAAAAGGTCAAGATAAGTGTGTCCGGGGAAAGGAAGCAAAATGTATAAAAATCTCGTATGGGAGATTACGGGACGCGCGCAGAGCGATGCAAGAAAAATTCTTTGTCTATGTCAAGTATAATGGAAATGAGTGATTCTGTTTCATTGAGCTCTGTAAACAATTTATGAGATTTATAAGAACTACTAGTTTTGATTACCTTGTTAAAATCTAAATGGAGACATAATATTGGAATTAGTTTTGTTTGTTTATTAATGCTGTTAACAATTTTCGGACGAGTGGCGGATATATCCGCCATATCCTTTATTTTACTTATGCTAAATTGCATACAAGGCCACTATGACGCAGCCATCGATTCTTAGTTCTAAGCGAGGAGCAATAGAAACAAGCTCCACTGTTACATTGAGCTATCTAAACAATTGATTAGATTTATAAGAACTACTAGTTTTGATTACCTTGTTAAAATCTGAATGGAGACTTAATATTGGAATTAGTTTTGTTTGTTTAGTAATGCTGTTAATAATTTTCGGACGAGTGGCGGATATATCCGCCATATCCTTTATTTTGCTTATGCTAAATTGCATACAAGGCCACTATGACGCAGTCATCGATTCTTAGTTCTAAGCGAGGAGCAATGAAAACAAGCTTCACTCTTACATTGAGCTATCTAAACAATTAGTTAGATTTATAAGAAGAATTGATTACCTTGTTAAAATATAAGTAGTTGGGCAGAAAAACCTGTGGTCAATAACCCTTTTAATCAGTTGACTTTTTATATATATATATTGATTTTGTTTTTTATTACTATAAGAAGAGACATACTATTGGATTTGTTTGTTAATAATTTTCGGACGAGTGGCGGATATATCCGTCACGTCCTTTATTTTGCTTATGCAATTGTATACAAGGCTACTATGATATCGAATCTTAGTTCAAAGCGAGGCGCCACTAGTATTTTTAGACAGAAACATAAAAGCTTTGACATTATTGAGTTTCAAAGAAAAAAAAAATTAAAAAAACTATTTTTAAAATTCTCCCATCAGCAAAGGGTTAAAAGTTGATCAAGACTAGTTCTGACTAGAATATTGTCAAAAGAAAAACAAAGCTTTTGTGATTAAACTCGCACAGTGCGGGTAATTATTGATTGTTTAATAATTTAATAGTTTTTTCAAACTTTTTATGTAATTTAAGCTAATTTATACTTTTTTTGTAATTTCTATGAAAGACTGAAATTTGAATTACTTATTACCATTTTCACATAATTAAAAATGAATTTTAACAATAACTTTTAATGATTTCGTTAAAACAAAATTCTCAAATATGAACATTGATTGTTTAATTAATATTCAGTTTATTGGTTAATTTATTTATCATATATTAACATATTTTCAATATTTCAAGTCAACTTGTTGATTAAAAGAAATTATGGATATCGTGCATTAGTTTTTAAGAACGTAACCAGCTTTACTAAAGTTATCTAATGCTTTGTTAGAATACTACCAACATTAATAAGGATGCAAGGATGTATTCCTAACCGAGTTATGAACGCTAACGTTTATAAGAACGCTATTCATGTTGCTGAGAATGGTATCCGGGTTACTAAGGACGCATTCGGGTTGCTAAGGACGCTTCGAACGTTGCCGAGTCCTCGTTACTACTAAGGACGCTAACCAGGTTGCTAAGGATGCTAACCAGGTTGCTAAGGACGCTAACCAGGTTGCTAAGGACGCTAACCAGGTTGCTAAGGACTCTTTAAAAGGTTGCTAAGGACGCTTTAAAAGTTTGCTAAGGACGCTTCCAACGTTGCTAAGGACGCTTCCAACGTTGTTAAGGACGCTTCCAACGTTGCTAAGGACGCTTCCAACGTTGTTAACACATTGACGACGGCATGATAATGGTTGCCAATGACGCCGTATGGTTGCTAAAGACGCTTTAATAGTTGCTAAGAACGCCGTATATTCTGGGGGCAGACAACCCGAAAAGCGCCGTCCTTAACGTGTTAAGGACGCTTCCAACGTTGCTAAGAACGCTTCTAACATTGACAAAAAGACTTCTAACGTTGCTAAGGACGCTGCCAACGTTGCTAATGACACTAAATAAGTTACTGCGAACGCTTTCAGCAAGGCTAAGGACGTGCTGAAAGTGCATGTAAAACATTGATGAACGCAAAAACGTTGAGATGCATTTGTGGATTGAGCAAGCGTGAAGGGTACGGGCCAACAGCATTCTGCAAATTGCTCGAATTACTGGAGTGCCGCCTCCGGAGGTTCGCTCGCGCCCATCCTCCGGGGACTCTTCGTGATCTCAATTGAAAAATTGCACGTAGCATTCATTACACGGCCACATAGATTATGATCATCGCCGGTAATTTGCCATTTTAATTCGCCCGGCAATTTGCGTTCGCAGATCCAAGTTCAAGAAACCAAATCAATGCTGAATGCATTAAAGATGACAGCTCGCAGAGCACCACGTTTCACACAGAACAACAAACATAAAAAGGACGATGAGCGCTCGTATACCGTACGTAATGTGTAGAGTAGTTCTTGTATTCTAGTGCACACTATAAATCTCTCTTTGCTCAGCTTTTTTTGTTTTGTTTTTCATTTCTTCACTTTTTACTCGTCGTTGGTTTTGAAAATAACATTAATACCAATAACATGGCATGATCTCACGCACAACACATTGAGTTATTATTAAATACACGACTTTTTTTTACGCACATCTCATCCAATTGAAAACTCAGTTATTATTCCATGCAACGTGCATTTAAATAAACGACAAGTTTCTTCATTTACCAATTACAACAATAAAAACATTTTCTTTTGCAGATTTTATAATACTATTCATTACCAGTTGAGTCAGCGAGAACAAACATTTTCTTTTATTATTAATAAACTCTATCACCTTTGTTTCAAAGAAAGAACAAAGAATTACCGCAAACAGATAACGCAGAACTCGTATGGGAAAAAACACGATTCCGAGCAAAAAGAGAGAAAAAAAAAGAAATACAATTCCAATTTAATTCATAAAAACTACAATGAGTAAATCAGAATTACTACAACTTATTATCAAAAGACATTCTGAAAATTACTCGAAATTGTTGCAATATTGAAAATACTTATGGAATTCCACTCGAAAACGTAAATAAAGACGAACTCATATAAATATATTTGCATTTAAGAAGATTAAATAAAAAAAAGAAAAGAGATTGTTGGCCTTCGAGACAGGTTTCAGGTTTAAAATTCAATTATTATATCAATGAGATAAAACGGTTTTAACTGAACGTTCGTGAGATGAGAAAAAAAAACGCAACAAAGAGCTGTTAATTGTACAAAGAAACTAGTTTAATCATAGGATGTGAGCAATATTGATACAAATACGTTGAATCATGAAGGCATTGTTCAAATAAAGATATTTTTTAATGATTTGAAGAAGAAATAATAACGAATCCCATATTATTATTATTGTTACATTCTTATTACTTAATGTGCAATTAATTAGGTCATATTTTCTTTGTCGTTAATGTAATAGTTTTGTCTGGTAGACCACATGTTGGTTACCATCATCCAGTTTCTTTGTAAAAAAGAATATTCAAGTTTTTCTTTTTGTCAATGGAATGAATTCGTTGTAAGCTTTGTTCATTCACGTTCGATGGAAACAATGACTGTTACCTACAAGGAATCGGATCCTCGATAAATATGGAAATATCCCCATTCATTCATCAATTTTCATAATTTCATTTTGTAAATTTCTATAATTTCTCCATATTATCATCGTTTACTTGAATATAATCTGTAAATAAATAGAGTTTAATGAATAGAAAAAGTTTTCAAATTATAAAATTAATAACATTTCTGTACTTTTTTTTATATAATGCGTTTTCAAATTATCATTTTTTTATAGTATATTCATAAGAATGTAATGAATCGTCAAAGTTTTACGAAAATAAAAACATGAATGAATGAGTGGTGAAAGGTGAATCATTAAGAATTAAGAGAAAGGACTAATGTTATTACATTGAATAAAACAGTTTGGATTTTGTAAAAAAACGATCAATAATTATCTAATAAAGTATTAATAATAAATGTAATTCGTATTTTCTTCCTTAATATTAGAAAATTAGATTAATTAATATAAATTTGTTAATGTTCATTAAAAAGATGAAACTTTAAATTTTATAAACAAATTATTTTAAATTATTAGATAATATTTGTATTAAATTAGTTTGCAGAAATCTTGTTGTTAATTAGGATAAATAGAGTTTAATGAATAGAAAATGTTTTCAAATTATAAAATTAATAACATTTCTGTACTTTTTTTTTATATAATGCGTTTTCAAATTATCATTTTTTTATAGTAAATTCATAATAATGTAATGAATCGTCAAAGTTTTACGAAAAGAAAAACATGAATGAATGAGTGAAATGTGAATCATTAAGAATTAAGTGAAAGGATTAATGTTATTACATTGAATAAAACAGTTTGGATTTTGTAAAAAAACGATCAATAATTATCTAATAAAGTATTAATAATAAATGTAATTCGTATTTTCCTCCTTAATATTAGAAAATTAGATTAATTAAGATAAAACATTAAATTTTATATATAAATTATGTTGAATTATTATATAATATTTGTATTAAATGAATTTGCAGAAATCTTGTTGTTAATTAGGATAAATCCGTTGCTCGATTATAAAAAAGAAAATGTTTGAAAGAAAAAACAAGAGTTTTGTGAAACCTATACGAAATTTAGTCATTAGCTCTAAAGGCTCAGATCAAATTACCATTGCTTGAATACAAACATTTGTTCCACGAAACCGTATATCCTCGAATCCATATTTGTTTGTTTTCGTTTCGTTTCTGTCTCCCGGTTAAACCGATTTTGGCAGTCCGAAACGAATTTCGAAATGCAACTCGAATCTTATCAAGCAAAAAAATATATTTATTTCGAAGCGTTTTCCATAACCGATTACAAAAGCAAGCAGTGCATCGTTACGTAAAAAAAAAAACATAAGTCACGGGTGGCCGAGCATATGACCCGCATATGTAAAATCAACAAAAAAAAATAATAACAACCACAACAAGTTAAAAAAAGCAGTATTAAATCCGTTGATCGTGCTTTAACGATATAGAAGAACTGTCCATGTTTGCTATACGCAATAGTGTCTATGCATTATACATGCATAACCGTTAGCAAAATCCCCGTAACTAATAAAGCTTACGTTTCTCGAATAGGATTTATTTCGTAAGTTTCGTTTTTTTTTTCATCAAGTATTTATTTTCGTGTGTTTTTTTTTTAAACTTAGATACGCTTGTCAGAATTGTGATTCATCTATCTGGCGGATAAAGATATTACAATTTCGATTTCAATTTAAATTTTCTGTGAGCGATAAAATGCGGTTTAACGAAATGACCCAAAAAGAAAGAAGAAAAAAAAAATACTGAAATCAACGTCAAGTCAACGACTCTTGCCCAACGCTCCTCTAACATGAAAAATCACAGCGCAATACCATAATTTATTACAGGGAATTAACGTTCCGAAAACAGTAATAAACTTACGTCCCATTAAGATGCCGTATATAGGAAACTCCAATCCCGAATTTATTGGTCACAACAAGGTCCCTATCTCTATTCTCTACTCTTCAAATACACTTAAAGATTTAATATATTTACAGTTTGGATTTATAATTATTAATGTGTTGTCAAAAAAAAATTAAATTAATCAAATAATAACACCTCACTCGATAAGTCCGTGGAGCCTTTATAAAAAAAATCATATGATTTTTAGGAAGTACCAACCTTCAGACGATGCCTGTCAAAATTTCATGGCAATCTGACGTTTAGTTCACAAGTTACAGTGATTTTCAGTGACGCTAATTTTTCAAAAAAAATGGAAAAATCTGAATTTCATGTGTTGATAAAACATTACTTCTTGATGTGAAAAAATACCGTTGAAGCAAAGCAATGGCTTGATAAGTGTTATGGGGACTCTTCTCCGTCGAAACAAATGATAGAGAAGTGGTTTGCTGATTTTAAAGGTGGTCGTACAGACACAAATGATGGTGAACGCTCTGGTCACCCAAATTCGGCAATTGTTGAAGAAAACATAAAAAAGTCCACAAAATGGTTTTGGCCGATCTTAAATTGATGTTGCGTGAGATAGTTGACAGTGCAGTGTATTCACCAATTTGCATGAACATTTGATGATGAGAAAGCTTTGTTCGAAGTGGGTACCGCATTCAAGCTCAAAGTGGACCAAAAACAACGAGTTGATGATAATTTTGAGCTGTTCAAGCGAAATAAAAAGTACTTTTTCATGCGGTATGTAACAATGGATGAAACCTGGATCCACCACTACACTTAAGAGTCAAATCAGTCGTCAGCTGAGTGGGCAGCAAAGGGTAAAAGCCGTAATTTAAGGCTAAAGATAAATCGTTCTACAAGAAAGGTACCGAAATGTTAGAGAAGTGTTGGAATGAATGTATCACTCTTGAATATTGCCCAAAAGATGTTGTTTTATTGGTCATCCTACGAACTTATTGAGTGAGGTGTTATATTGGAGATGGTTGTTTGATTTATATAATATTCTAAATATAATAGGAAAAAATCATTAAACTAATGGTGGAAGAAATATTCCTTAATTTTGTTTCTTCTCAAAGTTATTTAAAACCAAAATAGTAACGCTTCTTTTATGACTATTTTCATTAATGCAAAATATTTTGCGTTATACCAAACAAAATTTGTAAATTAACCCAATAATATAATAGAAATAATCAATATTATGTTCCAAAAATAATTGGAAAGTTTAAATAAAGTATTGAAAAACATAATAACGTTTCTTTTATAATATTTAATTATTAAATGTTAACGTATTCTACCTTAAACCAATCGATATTATTCAAAGATTTAAGAATGTATTTATATTATATAATGGAAATTAACACTTGTAAGAGAAATGTTCAAATGTTTATGACAATTTTCATTATTGTATAACATTTTGTGTTATACAAAAATAAATTTGTAAATTAACCCAATAATATAATAGAAATGACTACTTAATCAATATTATGTTCCAAAAACAATTGGAAAGTTTAAATAAAGTATTGAAAAAAAAAATTTTTTTTCGTTTAAAAATTATTTAGAAACAAAATAATAACGTTTCTTTTATAATCTTTTAATTATTAAATTTTAAAGTATTCTACCTTATTATTATTTCCTCAATTACAGAAATTTCCAACAATTTTTCTATTTGGAAACAGCCGAAACTATTTTTTTTAATATTTGCAGTTGATTATTCAAATCCTCCAAAAATTATAATAGCAATGAATTTCTCAAATGAAAATTCGATAAAAAAACGTTTTTGGTCAAATTCATTCTTCATCTTTTGCTGTAGAAAAATGTTAATTTCCTTTAGATGTATCAAAATCTACAAAATATTTCTTTAATTCTGCATCTTTTTAATCGTTTTTTTTTCTTTTCAACCAGATTTTCTCAATTCCAGAAATTTTTAACAATTTTTTTATTTAAATACAGCCGAAACTACTACTTTTTTGCCGTTGATTTTACAAATTACAACTAATCATTTCTGGATTATTTCTTTGAGTTTTGAACGACTCTTTATATGAAATATTTGATTCTAAATCTCTTTTTATCTTTTTTAATTAATTATTAATATTTTATTAATGATTAATGCTACAATTACTAAAAATAAGTGTAATAATTCCACTTATTTTTAGTAATTGTAGCATTAATCAAATTTACACTTTATTTATTTTAATAAATAATAATCATTTCCGAAAAATGTTTACCTGCACGATTTCGCTTAAAGCGATTAAAATCTTGTAGATATTCCTGGATGATTATCGATTCCATTAGCTGGATTCTTATTAGTATGAATCAACATCGCCAAAGCTCGAAGCTAATAATAATATATTGATATCTCCTCTACATGGTTCCAATACCAATAGACAATAGCACAGAAATAACGTAATTCTTGGAATAAAATAAATATGTCCCAAACAATTTATAACAAGTACAAACTAGAAATTAGTGTGCAGCAACTGTACGCATTTGAAGTTCAACAGCGTCACGAACGCAGGAAACGCTGTACGTTTGTATAGTCGTGTTGCAATAATTATTGTTGCAATTTGCTGAAATGTTAAGCGATTAGAAAATTAAATAAACATTTCGCGAGTGATTGAATTCGAACGATCTAATCGCGCCGGCTTATAATGAACCGCAGCAGCTTTGTAGTCCACTTAAATCCATTTGGATCAATAGCAAATAGTTGTGAGTGCGTTAGGAAAGCAAATATCTATTTCACAAATAAATCGAAGCTTGTATACGTTTCAATATCAAACGAGATTTTAATTGATTCATTATTTATTAATTACAATTTACAAAATTTATTAGTCTAAAGATTTTATGTCCAATTGTTGATTATTATCCTAAAAATTTTATATAATTGTCTATTATTAGAGTTTGGTAGACTAATATTGATACTAATGGATTTATACGTCAATTGGATTAGTTTTTCTTTTTCCTAGATAAACTCATTTTCGAACATTTTGATAATACAACAAAATTATTAAATCTTTGAATAATTTCAATGCTTTAATTTCTGTAATTGAAAAAATCTGGTATAAAGATATTATGAAAATGAAAAATGATTGAAAATATGCAGAATTAAAAGAAATATTTTCTAGATTTTGATACATTTAAAGGAAATTAACATTTTTCTACAGAAAAAGATGAAGACATGAATGTAACAAAAAAAAAATATTTTTTCCAATTTTCCAATTTGAAAAATCAACTACAAATATTAAAAAAATTGTAGTTTTGGCTGTTTCTAAATAGAAAAAGTGTTAGAAATTTCTGAAATTGAGAAAATGTTATGAAGATTTAACTATTGAAGATGATTAAAAATATCTTTTTTTTTAAACAATTTTATTAATAAAGTACTGAATTATTGAAATTAGAGAACAAATAGAAAAAAAACAAACTTCGTAAGAAAAATTATAAAAAAAAATAAAATAATCAAAAAAAAACAAGATTTTTAACGTCTGATTATTCGTCTCAATTTCGTTACAATTTGCTCGATTTATTTACTAATGTTTCAAATTTCAGTAATGACAATGAAATTTAAACAGAAGTTACTTACAAATAAAATGGTTAAGAAATATATGAACAATTCATTAAACATCTTAAACTAAATTTATATTCCTGTAGTTTGTAGCGAAGATTATAGGTTTTTAAAATTGTTAAGTCATATTTATTCAATCCTGTTGCCCTTATCTCTAAAAGGTTGTGGATGATTGACAGATCGTCTAAATAAGTTAAGAGCACTTAATTGAAAACTCTCAAAATCTTCAACAAAAGTAAACAAACTAATAGCCAAATAATCTTTGAATTTATAGTTAATTACAATAATTTATAGAATTTACGTTAAAACTGAAGTATTTTCAAACTGTAATGAAGCGTTGAGGTTTCCTCTTGAGAATACATGGGAAGATTAAAGATTATTAAAGCATTAGAAGACACGAACTGGGATGGGCGAAGGGGCGGAAACCCACATCCCGACGACAAAAGGATAGGTTCCATTATTAGTGTACCATGAAGAGGAAAGTTGGCGAGCGCGCACCTCGCTCATCCTACCATCCAACCTAATGAATGCCTTCGCCTCTACTTTTACACTCTTATTTACCATTCTTTTAGACGATAACACCACCGCCTTCCACCTGAACACACAAAACAAAAATCCGTACGCAATTCTTTGTCCAAATCACCTGCAATAAAACATCGCCACGCTGAAGCACTACGTTCCCCAAAGATAATGGTATTTTTTTACGAGGGTGACTCTCTTATTGCAGCTCGTAAATTACCGATAACTTATTGATAAAAAAAATAAACCTTCTCCATTCCCACTTCGTCAAGCCTCTCTGACATATATAAACTAATTTCTCAATGCTCTGTTTATGGTTGTGCCTTTTACCAACCGGAGAGGCCTTCAGAGTGAAGAATTCAGATTGCAAACTTTATTTCAATTCGATGTAAATAAATATTTACGTTCGAAGAATGATATTGGTTTGGTAAAACGGAGCCGTAAATTTATGGTTCAGAGTTAATTGTGACATTAATACAAGGAAAAAATTACCCTCTCTGAAATTTATTGCGAAAGGCAATAACCGTCGTCGTCGTGTGTGTTTCGACGAGATCCTTGATCCTCGGGCATCGCAAGTAAACGAGGAAACGCAGCGTTCTATAAATAGCGTAAAGCTCTCGTTGATTAATTAACAATTAACCGGACAGTTGGGCGGTGGTATCGATCTTCAAGGATCCCGCAGGAACGTAAAGTAAACAAACGCTTTCTTATTTATTTGTAAAGGCGGAGCACGATAATAACGGAGCAAAAATTCTTCAATAATTTATTTAATAATGTTAATAAAACGTTGTCTCTGCAACTAAAAGCAATTTCGTTATTTATATACCGCTGCTGCTTCTCGTTTTTCGAAAACCGGGTGCGAATTATGATTTACCTTTTTCTCTTCTCTTTTCGGTTTTTTTTTGTTTTGTTTTGATGGAATTTCTCCGCTCGAAGATTTTCGTTTTGCTTTGTTTTTTTGGCAAATTTAAACTCCGCATGAGATTATTTATGCCATCCTCCCTTGCATCATTACAAGATCGAGAAACTTAAGGAATTTTGTTTCATTTTCGTTTGTTTTTATACATCGAATTTTATAAAATACACAATCCCGACCCGACTTCTATTAATCATATATTTAATTTGACGCAAAACAACAATTTTATTATGAGTTACCTGACCAACTTTTATAGTGTAATTTGAATAGATACGAATTTCGTGGTTTGCCAATTTTCATATACATCTTATGGAAAGAACTCAAATGTCGTAACATATGTTACTTTAAAAATGTTGCTTAAACTTATGAAAAGGTGAGTTTTAAGAATAACAAAAAAAATTGGACTTTACTTATAAAATTCTAATTCTAATATTTTACGACTATTTATGACAAGTATTATTGAATTCCTAAGTAATTTAAGTTGGTACACTTGTCAAAAGTTTATTAAAAAATAAATTGTCGTCAATCGAAAAATCATGACAAATCAGACACAAATTCAAACTGCGTACTTTGTATACAAAATACGGTTGATTTCGTTCTTCGACAGACTACAAATATATGAAATAAAACAGTTATTATATTGTTATTGCAAAGAGTAAAAGTTCTTGGAATTTTCTGATCATTAATAATACAACAAATAATGAATCATATGTAATAACGTATATGCGTGAAATCGATAAAACACAGTTAGTTTTATTGTTATCGCAGAATAATGTCTAGACTATAGACATCAAACATGATAATCGATACGAAGTTGGAATTAGGAAAGAAAATAAAAAATAGTTAATTTTGGAACTTCTCAGATAAACAATTTACGAGTAAAATAATCGAAGTTTAACGAAAATACTGGAAAGGAATTTTGTGGCAATCTGGAAAATGTTTAAGAAAATGGGGATGTTTACAAATATGCGTCAGAAACTGAAGATTTTTATAATTATAATTATTAGGAAAACTGAATATTTTTATAAATGTGTTTAAGAAATTTTAAATTTTTGCAAAACTATTCCAGAAATTGTAGATTTTTACAAATATTTTTAAGAAAATGAAGATATTTGCAGAGTTGTTTAGAAATGAATATGTATAAGAAATTGTAGATTTTTACAAATATGTTTAAGAAAGTGAAGATTTTTGCAAATATGTTTAAGAAATTGAAGAATTTTACAAATATGTTTAAGAAATTGAAGATTTTTGCAAATATGTTTAAGAAATTGAAGAATTTTACAAATAATCGCCAGAAACTGAAGATTTTTACAAATATGTTTAAGAAATTGAAGATTTTTGCAAATATGTTTAAAAAATTGAAAATTAAACAAATATTTTTATACAAAATTTAAACTAAAGATTTTTGTAAATATGCATCAGAAACTTAAGATTTTTACAAATGTGTATTAAAAAAATGAAGACATTTGCAAATTTTTTTAAGAAACTGAAAATGTTTGCAAATATGTTTAAGAAATTGAAAATTATACAAATATTTTTATACAGAATTGGAGATTTTTATAAATATGTATAAAAAAATGATGATATTTTGCAAGAAATTGAAGAATTTTTGCAAGTACTTATAAGAAACTGAAAAAACTTTCAAAAAAATACCAGAAACTGAAGATTTTTACAATTATTTATAAGAAAATGAAGATATTTTCAAATTTGTTTAAGAAACTGAAATTGTTGGCAAATATATTTTAGAAACTAAAGATTTTTACAAATACGTTTAAGAAACTGAAGATTTTTGTAAGTATGTTAAAGAAATTGAAGAATTTTACAAATTTGTATAAGAAATTGAAGATTTTTACAAATATGCATAAGAAATTGAAGATATTTGTAAATTCTTTAAAAAACTGAAATTTTTTACAAATATGTTTAAGAAATTGAAGAGTTTTACAAATATGTTCTGAAGTTGAAAAATATTACAAAATTATATAAAAAATTGAAGTTTTTTACAAATATATCTAAGAAACTGTAGATTTTTGCAAATGTGTTTAAGAAACTGCAGATCTTTACAAATATGTTTAAGAAGCTGAAGATTTTTGCAAATATGTTGAAAAAAATAAAGATTTTTTCAAATAAGTTTAAGATATTAAAAATAAATTCAAATATTAATAAGGAAATATGATTAAGAAACAAATTTTATTTAGAGTCTTTTCCTCAATCAAATTAATCAGCATTAAATTTAAACTTATTCTTCTGCACGATTTTAATGACATCTCTCAACAACTTAATGAAAAAAAAATAAACTACAAATTTATTAATATTCAACAAAATGTGTTTCTGAAGTTTGAATTGAGTATAATTTATTACAAAATTATGAACTATGGCTCATTTGGTTCAATTCCAAGAAAAACATTGATTGGTTATGAATAAAAAAAAAACAGGACATTGCAGCCTATTTAAGTTTACTACTTTTACGTGATCAAATCTTCATTGTCCACACACTGAATCACGATAGAATTATAGCCGGTGCGTCACTCCGATGTTAAATCAATGCATGTCGCACTAAAAGGCGCCATTAACTTCGATGTTTTCAATTTGCCAGTGCTTTTTCACTCAACATCAAAATATATTGCGAAATAAAACCATTCACTTTATTCGAATACGAGAACCAAAGTAATGCATTCGTTTATAAAAACAACATGAAAAGTTTTGTGTGAAAAATTGCAAGATCATTATTAATTCTTAAGATAAATTTAGAAATCCTTGATGATTATTACAATTTGTTCACATAATTTAATCTAATTAAATACAAAGATCTGAAAATTATCAAAATGTTTTATAAAAGATTGATGTAATAGAAAAAAGTATAAGTATTGCAATAAATTCGACTCTTTTTATCTTCCCGAAAAAATCATTAATTATTATTTTCGGTTCGATGAAGAATGGTTTTCGAGTTTCATAAAAAAAAAACGAGTTTCGTAATAATGTTTATTCAAATGTTACGGCACTGATGAATAGGCATAGGCTTTCATTATTGTTGCGTGGACGTGGGGGCCTTATTTATGCATCTTCCTGGTTGCATTATTCAATTGAAGAATAAATGTGTTTTCTGGCGACGCTCGATGCGAGCAATATTGAATAACTAATCTCTGAAAATCATTGAAAGCCTCAATATTCCATATCGACAAACGCATTTTCAAAAAGTATAATATACAAAGCACGAGCTAAGCTTTGATTCTCGTAGTGACAGTGAATTTCATCAACTGAAGACATAATTGATGGGAAATAAGTTTCAAATATTTGATTGATGATTTTTATGGAAATAACAGTTAGAAATTACGTTTGTTCCTCTCGCAATAATTAATGTATGCTGTAGTTTTGTTTTTGGGTCATATTTCACGAAGATAGCGAACGGTGGTAATCTGAGAACGAAAGGCACGTATGCATCATTTCGAAAGCATAATATCGGCGAGGACACGATAGGAAAAGGAATAACAATCGTTTTTCGATCATCCTTTATATTCGTATCTATGTTTGGACAATTCGTGCGTTTCGGAACCGAATGAGCAGACACGCAAAAACACGTGAGAAACGATTGATAACATCACATTCCTATTTGGCAAATTGAGTTTGTTTGAGAAACTCTGGCCGATAAACACAGAAAACAAACATAGATTTTTTTTTTATCTCTGATGATATATTTTTTTATATGTTTTTTTTGTTGTCAATCATTATAATTAATTACCGAGAATAATTAAACGCAATTTGAATCGTTTATTTGTGCATCTATTTATACTCATTATCTACTTTTTCTTTGAAATCGACAAAAACCGACAACGAAAAGATACATTTCTTCATTAATTCATTGCAACTTTGTCACAGTTTTATATATTTGTTGTAAGTATTTGAAGTGAATAAAGATTAATTTATATTCAATATATCTTTAATAAATAAATCCACAAATTTTGATTTTTTTTTTCTATTTTGTTATATTTTGAAAGATCCGACAAAAAATCGACAATTTTTTGAACGATTTATATGTACAAAAATGTTACGTTTGCATAAAAATAATTGATAATATTGATAAATTTTATAAAACTGAACAGTGAATATAATAAAAAAAAGTGTATTTTCAAAATTATTCCGAGATCGACAAATTTTGATTTTTTTACGAAATCAAATCAATTGAGTATACAAATGTTGCATTTCGACAAAACACAGACAAATTTATTGGACGTTTTATAAGTATAAAAATGTTGCGTTTGCAGAAAAATAATTGATAATATTGACAAATTTTATAAAACTGAACAGTCTGAATAAAATAAAAGAAGTGCATTTTCAATATGTTTATTGAAAATATTATAATTGAAGAAAATAATGGAGATTAAAAAAGTTTTATTTTCAATATTTTTATTAAAATTAATTAATATTATATCAAAATTATTCCACGAAATCGACAAATTTTGATTTTTTTTACGAAATCAAATCAATTGAGTATAAAAATGTTGCATTTCGACAAAAAAAAAACCGACAAATATTATTTTTGTTAAACAAAATGAAACGTTTTAGAAATATTTAAAAAAAAAATGTTGCGTGTGTAGTAAAATGATTGATAATAATATTGTGGCTTGTGAAAAGAATGGGAATTTCGCAAACGACCATGCATTTATATAATAAACATTTACTCACATTCCGTCGAGTTGAAACCCCCAGAACACCTTATAGGGAACGACACTTTCGCAACGGCAAAGGTTACTTTCGACTCGCCGCACTTTTGCTGATAATAATTACAGAATCATTGCCATACATTAATTGATTCGTAATAACGCGCTTAACAATTTTCACGTCCGTTGGGAAATGCTAACTAAATCCAATGGGTAAATGTTATGTGGGAAACCTTTCTCCTGCTTGCTTTAATTCTGCACGCCTTGCGGATAAGATTAGTGTAGTTGTGTTTATGGGATCATACGTGCCCTCTTATGCAACATTTCGTAAAGAGATTTCGCACGCAATCGCATATCATTCAGCATAATCAAATTATAACTTTCTTCCGAAATCATACTTTTTCAATCTAATCCATTAAATTTTATCAGATTTTTAATTAATTATAATTAAAATTAAGACTAATTAAAAAGTTCATTAATTTTTTAATTTATAAATGATTAAATGCAATAAACGACAAAATCCGACAACAAAAAATTATTATTTTCTGATATGAAGAAATATTTGTAGTAATATTTATTGATTATTTTCTAACTATAAGCAATAATGGATCATACATAAAGCACATCAGACAAAACAGACAAAGACAAGAATCATCAATCATCAGGGATGAATCAGAATGAGTGGGATCACTCCAATCAAATTGCTTTAATTAATAATACTTTTTGTGTACTTCGTTTTCTTGAGACAAGAATAAATGTAAATGTATAATCTTAAGACAGTATTAAAACTACTCTTATATATTGAAGATTATTGAGGATTGAAATGACAATTCTTGTCGGTTTTTGTCAGATTTGTGACTAAACTAAATGATTTAGTTAAAAACTTGCTGCAAATTTTAATTAATTGTTTTTCAATTAATTCATTGAAACTTTGTCACAGTTTTATATATTTGTTGTAAGCATTTGAGGTGAATAAAGATTAATTTACATTCAATATATCTTAAAATGATCACAACAAATCCACAAATTTTGATTTTGACAATGACAATTTTTTGTCGATTCTTGTCGGTTTTTGTCAGATTTGTCACTAAACTAAGTGATTTAGTTAAAAACTTGCTGCAAATTTTACTTAATTATTCTTCATTAATTCATTGAAACTTTATCACAGTTTTATATAATTGTTGTAAGCATTTAAAGTCAATAAAGATTAATGTACTTTCAATATATCTTAAAATAATCACAACAAATCCACAAATTTTGATTTTGACAATGACAATTTTTTGTCGATTCTTGTCGGTTTTTGTCAGATTTGTGACTAAACTAAGTAATTTAGTTAAAAACTTGCTGCAAATTTTAATTAATTGTTCTTCATTAATTCATTGAAACTTTGTCACAGTTTTATATATTTGTTGTAAGCATTTGAAGTGAATAAAGATTAATTTACATTCAATATATCTTAAAAAGATCACAACAAATCCACAAATTTTGATTTTGACAATGACAATTTTTTGTCAATTCTTGTCGGTTTTTGTCAGATTTGTCACTAAACTAAGTGATTTAGTTAAAAACTTGCTGCAAATTTTACTTAATTGTTCTTCATTAATTCATTGAAACTTTGTCACAGTTTTAAATATTTGTTGTAAGCATTTGAAGTGAATAAAGATTAATTTACATTCAATATATCTTAAAATGATCACAACAAATCCACAAATTCTGATTTTGACAATGTTTTGTCAATTCTTGTCGGTTTTTATCAGATTTGTGACTAAACTAAGTGATTTACTTAAAAACTTGCTGCAAATTTTACTTAATTATTCTTCATTAATTCATTGAAACTTTGTCTCAGTTTTATATATTTGTTGAAATGAATAAAGATTAATTTACATTCAATATATCTTAAAATGATCACAACAAATCCACAAATTTTAATTTTGACAATCACAATTTTTTGTCAATTCTTATCGGTTTTTGTCAGATTTGTGACTAAACTAACTGATTTAATTAAAAACTTGCTGCAAATTTTACTTAATTATTCTTCATTAATTCATTGAAACTTTATCACAGTTTTTTTATTTGTTGTAAGCATTTGAAGTGAATAAAGATTAATTTACATTCAATATATCTTAAAAAGATCACAACAAATCCACAAATTTTGATTTTGACAATCACAATTTTTTGTCAATTCTTGTCAGATTTGTGACTAAACTAAGTGATTTAGTTAAAAACTTGCTGCAAATTTTAATTAATTGTTCTTCATTAATTCATTGAAACTTTGTCACAGTTTTATATAATTGTTGTAAGCTTTTGAAGTGAATAAAGATTAATTTACATTCAATATATCTTAAAATGATCACAACAAATCCACAAATTTTGATTTTGTCAATCACAATTTTTTGTCAATTCTTGTCGGTTTTTGTCAGTATTGTCACTAAACTAAGTGATTTAGTTAAAAACTTGCTGCAAATTTTACTTAATTGTTCTTCATTAATTCATTGAAACTTTATCACAGTTTTATATAATTGTTGTAGGCATTTGAAGTGAATAAAGATTAATATACATTAAATATATCTTAAAATGATCACAACAAGTCCACAAATTTTGATTTTGACAATCACATTTTTTTGTCGGTTTTTGTCAGATTTGTGACTAAACTAAGTGATTTAATTAAAAACTTGCTACAAATTTAACTTAATTGTTGTCGAGGTTGTCCATTTTTTTAATAATAAACGAAATAGGTGCGAACAATCCAGGTCATTGGTTCTCTCCATGGTTGTTTCATAGAGAATTTCAATTATGCACCTAGAAAAATTCCCATCTGCACACAAAGGGCCTGCGCTCAAAAAATCGTGACCAGAAGACTAACATTTCTTTTTCTTTTTTCGCCTCCTTAATTTATTTCGCACCTTCCGATCTTAATCTAAGCGGTCGCTTCTTCGTATTCCAACTTTACGCATATTCATTTTTCCCCCGTTTCCTTTCTTCCACGTTATTTTTATATTACATTTTTTTTAATAACATTTATGGAAACTTACGCAAATTGTGGTTTGTTTGCGAGTTAACAAAAGAGGAGCTTAAGGGACGCCGACGACGGTCGACATTGTTGCATCGCGGTTCACACGAGCTTTGGCCAGAAATAAACTCCAGTCTCGGCAATACACTCGAACGTGCCAGTCGTCGTCGTTGCTCCTCGCTATATCCACACGATCCTCGAAAGGCCGTGTCTTGTCAGTCAAATAAAAAATTTAATACAAGAGAAGAGGATCCACGTGCCGCAAACGTACAAGCAAAATCATCGAACAAAAACACCAATAATGGTCAATTTTTCGAATCGCCCGACGCTCGACAACAACCGACAAATGAACAGTGACTTCAATTTTATATCGGTTTAAACAAAACTTCTTTTTTCTTATTCGAACATTTGTTTACAAACAAAAGACACTTTAAACCAATTCTCAAATTCTATTCATTATTAAAAATGAAATGTATTCAAAAGTTTCTATATATTGTGATTAATCTATTATACATATTAGTTATGGTTTCTACGCTTAGGACGAAAAGGGAGTACATAAATAACGATGTGGTAAGTACCAAAAATTTATATATAAAAAAAAACACTTTCTTATTTAATTCTTAAGCATATTCAACTTTCTCTAGTCTAATTACACGAGTTCATACAATAAAACTCGCATAAAGAAATGCTTTATTGTCTTGTAGTTCGATAAGGTCAACGAGCGTACATCTTTCAGCAAATATAGAATAAATAATCGCAATCGTTTCCTCCTATACGATCAACTCAATTCGCAATTTCATAGTTAATCTTCCGCATTTGGTATTTCCTACTTCTCGGAAAGGTAGCAGCAATACCCTTCATCTCATTGTCCTGCAATTTGCAGCAATTCATTAGCAATTGTTGTTGTTGTTTTTGTTTCCTGCACTTTTCCACGACTGCATGATCCTGCGCGTATCCAAAATAAACAAACGCTATCGGTCGTCTTACCTGAACAGCTGAGCACGTCCAAACACTTCAAAACAGACCCAATAATAAATATAATAATACGTACACGTGAAGAAGAAAGAGAAAAAAAAATGAAAGCGGAGAGCCGAGACAACATGAAAATATTATTTTTAGACGATTCATCGGCCTTTCCGGTGCCCTCAGTTGCATTTCATTTGCTTCCAATCTAAATTCAGATTTTAATGTGCTTCAACTTCTTCGTTTTTTTTTTACCACCAGACGATCAATATTTTTTACCAAAGAAATAAAGAAATTGAATAAGAAAACATGCAAATTTCAAATAAATGTAATTATTTTTTTCAATTTTTAATTCATTACTGCTGTTATCTTCATCTGTTTCGTGTTTTGCTTTACGATTCGATCTGAGAAAGATCTACAAGATTGAAGAGATTACATTAAAAAAAAAAGTCCGTCTTCCTTCTTAGCTCTCATTGAATTCGATGTCTTTTGTGACTGTTCCCTCTTCCCTATTTATTTTCGTTCACCCTTGAAGCAATACACTTTTAGAAGCCCCAACTTACTTACGAGCCCCGAAAGATTATATCGTCGCCCTTCAGAGATTTATGCGACTCAAAGAAACAGCAATAAAAAAAAACAGTCAATGTTTATCGTAACGATACAATCAATAAATTACATAATTAAAAGCAATCAATATTTGTCGTTTCCTATAGATATAATCAATACATTACATAATTAAAAGAAAACAGCAATAAAAGTAATCAATATTTCTCGATTCTCAACAAAATTATTTAATTAAAGTAACATTTATTGTTGCTAAAGAAATATTTTAAAACTTTTATGTAATTTATTAGAAATGTTCAAGATTTATGAGACAACTAATATTAATTAATATTTCTCATTTCCTAATGATCTCATTAACAAATTACATAATCTGTTTACATTTTTTAACAAGTTTTTTAATATGTTTATAACTTTTTTGAAGTGATTATTTTTAAATTCAGTGTAAAAATAATGGGGATTTTTTTGATTTTCCTTAATTTTATAAATATTTTGACTGTGGCTTATTGCGAGTGAATATTATTGTCATTGGTTTCCTGTTTCTTAGTCGGATCATCGTCCAAACAGGGAAATTATTACTTACAAAACGTGTCCGACATGAAAATTGGTTTGCAACTGGAAGAGAAGATTTCGTACGAGCGCACGTTTTGCGTCGGTAAACATGCACCTTCTTCTGGTGTGCAGGCAGTATGCATTCAGTGCGTACGCATTCGACTTTAAATATAACTTTGGTAGTCGAACCTTCTTCCTCTTCTTTTCCTCTCTTCAGTTCAAAACAAACAACAGATTAATGAAGCATTTCCACGGCTTTAGTCACGCGTCTCGTGAAAACATCTCCAGTCGTCCGTTGAAATTTCTGCTCGTAATCAATTTGTATCAGACGAACGTCAAATTTGGTAACCTTTCTTCATTCTATATTCCAATTGATCGGTCATGATTTGGTTATACTAGTTAAGATATTCATGGATTTCACAGTTCGAATTGCTTATGCATATTTATTCTGATGCTGAGCGATTTGCATTTTAATCGAAAGGATTTTCTTACGAAAGGAAGCATTTCGTTAGTTTTTGATATGCGTCAATGTCTCCTCGTTGCCTTCCTTCTTGGGGAGGCCCATTGTTCTTCAATGTCTTTAATTGGTTCTCCGGCAACGTTCAGAGTGTGTCATCATTGTCTTCGTCATTAAGCCTATCGTGTCTTCCGTTCACTCCGTGTAATGATTTACATTTCTTTGTTCTATTACTTACAATATCCTCAGAGGAAATAACAGATATTGCATTCATTCAATAATTATCATCTTGAATAAATGGATCTTCAATTTACTTCATAAATAAACATCAATATTATTATTTCAAATCAATATTTTAAATTTACAATTTTGTCTTTAAATTTACTTCATATTTAAACTTTATAATAAAAAATTCCAATTAAAATTTAGAAACAATAAATTTTCAATCAACAACAATGATTTTCTATAATTTTATTATGATGAAAATAACCAAATTTTTAATAAAATTAATTTGTTTGATTCAACAAAAACATTAAACTTTTGAAAACTAATTTATAGTCGATAATTTTCTATATTAAAATTAAACATTTTTTATAGAGATAAATATTTAAAAAAAAATGATTGATAGTTGTTATTATTAATTGTTTACGCAATTAATATAATTTATTTGTTCGAGTTGAGTGGAAGATATTTTGCATTTGATATTATTATTATTATTATATATTTTTTTTCTTTTTCTTTCTCCAGTTTTATCTGACACGACCCATAATTTATGATCTCATAAACAATACGTTTGATAAGTCATTATGTTTCCATGTTAATTGGGTTGCTGAATAATTGCAATAAATAAAATAATGATTATTGTAATAACAAAAAAAATGTATTTACTGATTCAGATTATTATATTGCATCAAAAGGTCATTAACTGAAGTGTTTAGAAAAAAGCATATGAATACTATATCCAATACATATTAAACAAACTTAACATAACAATATAACAAAAAAACACTATTATTTTGAGGACAATGTTTTAGTTATATAATTTTGTAAATAATGAATATTTGACGTTTCCATTTTGTAATATAGAAATTTAACAAAAATAATATTATATTTTAAGAAAATATTAAGTAATAAATGATATTGAAGAATTGAAGAGTTGAAGAATTTCAACTGTTTTCTTTGTAAAGTTTATATTTATAACAATTTTGGTTGAGAAGCTGAAAAAGTTTTGTTGTTTTTGAAGAATTTGAACTTTGAAAAGATTATGTTTATAACAATTTGGTTGATCTGCTGAAAGAATGAAAATGTTTTGTTGTACTTGAAGAATTTGAACTGTTTTTTTTATAAAGTTTATAACAATTTTGGTTGAGAAGCTGAAATAATGAAAAAGTTTTGTTGTTCTTGAAGAATTTGAACTGTTTTTTTACAACGTTTTTGTTAAAAACAATTTTGGTTGAGAAGCTGGAAAAATGAAAAAAATATTGTTGTTGTTGAAGAAATGGAACTGTTTTCTTTATAAAGTTCATAACAATTTCGGTTGAGAAGCTGAAAGACTAAAAATGTTTTGTTGTTGTTTAAGAATTTGAATTGTTTTCTTTACAAAGTTTTTGTTAATAACAATTTTGATTGAGAAGATGAAAGAATGAAAAAAAAAATGTTGTTGTTGATGAAATTGAACTGTTTTCTATATAAAGTTTATAACAATTTTGGTTGAGAAGCTGAAAGAATGAAAAAGTTTTGGTGTTGTTTAAGAATTTTAACTGTTTTCTTTACAAAGTTTTTGTTAATAACAATTTTGGTGGAGAAGCTGAAAGAATGAAAAAGTTTTGGTGTTGTTGAAAAATTTCAACTGTTTTCTTTGTAAAGTTTATATTTATAACAATTTTGGTTGAGCTGCTGAAAGAATGAAAAAGTTTTGTAGTTGTTGAAGAATTTGAACTGTTTTCTTCTAAAGTTTATGTTTATAACAATTTTGGTTGAGAAGCTGAAAGAATGAAAACGTTTTGGTGTTGTTGAAGAATTTGAACTGTTTTCTTTACAAAGTTTATATTTATAACAATTTAGGTTGAGCTGCTGAAAGAATGAAACAGTTTTCTTGTTATTGAAGAATTTGAACTGTTTTCTTTACAAAGTTCTTGTTAATAACACTTTTGATTAAACTGCTGAAAGAATGCAAAAAAAAATTGTAATTAACAAATCTTAATAAAATCAATGATTTATTGAAGGATTTTAACTGTTATAGTTGTGTAACATTAATATAAAGTTTATGGTTGAGCTTCTGAAGAAATGAAAAGGTTTTGTAATTATGTATTTAATGATCGAAATCAAGTTATGCATATGGATTTAAGTATAGGTTTTATAGTTGATGGATATAACAAGGATTTGATATTCAATTTCGTAGACTAAACATGTCTTTTGAAGGTTTATAGTTTCCTTTATATATATTTTATGCAGTTCATTTTTGGTCATCAACAAAACCTGCAATAAATATTAAAACAACATATGACAAACAATTATTTTTTTGTACATTAAACTAATTGAAATATTAATGAAAATTAACAATAATTCTTTGACCTAAATCTAATACTGAAATGAGTCCAAGTATCATGCCTTGAGGTACAACAAAAAAAATGAAATTTTATCCCAAAATTAATTAATTACAGAATTATTGTAATGCAAATTACATTAATTAAAATTTAATCAAATTATTCTCGTTTCTCTTTTTTAAATATCTGAATTGCATTTATGATGCGTGCACGAACGCGATTTAATTTTTACCGATAATAAATCACGCTCTTCCGTGTACTAATTAAATAAATGGATGCGAATTAATTTCAATGAAACATAATACATAACGAAACAAGAAAAAATAATGATTTGCACGAAGTTATTCCTTTTTTTTGTATTTGCAAAACTTATACCTAATTAAGTCGAGTCTATCGATTATAAACGCGAACTTATCAAGTGTGCTGATGCACGTACGCTATTTATGCAAACGAACTTAACGAGTGTATCATATTACACTTTATAATGAACGTTGTAGAAAAAAAAATAATTTAAAAAAAAATCGTAATACAAAATTTTACGTTTTCTTGAGGAATTCTATAGCTTTTACCTTGTTCACTTCACCGAAGCCATTGTTATAAATCCTCTTTGTTATAAACTTTATCACTGAATAAGAAAATATAACAAATTTATTAATAATTAAAATTTTGATTTGTTCACTTTCAAAATTTTATTGATTACTTTAAAAAAAATAGATTTGTTAACTTGCAACTAAATATTTAAGATAAATTGAACAATCCTCGCATATTCGCAAATTTCAAAACAAAACAAAATAATTAAAAATGTATCATTTTGTACAGTTTATTTTCAAAGTATTCGATTAGTCCGGTTTAAAAATTCATGATAGTGAATAAACGCACTATGCGAGGTATTTTAGTATTTGGTAAATAACATCGATTCTTATACGTAACTACACTTAATATGTAGATTATGTTTTTGACTCACTGAAGTAGACTAATTCCTACATGAAACAGACAAACTATTGATTATCACGCACACATTTTTCGTTATTTTTTTTTTAGAGAAGTGGTTTTTCTCGGAGAACGAAATGATTCATCTTAATCCAATCATAGAATGTTTCATAGTTTTTAAATGTTTACACTAATTTCTTAATTTACCAATTAACAATTTATTGCTTCAATTATTATTAAACTGATTAACGCGTTATTGTTGCATGGTAATAGGTCAAAAAGTCAAAGGTCAATGTTTTTGCATAATTAATTAGTGTTTATACATTTGTATTGTAATATTGATCTATTTAATAAGACCTTACATAATCTATTTTTAAGTGAACTAATTACTTATTTTAATACATGTAAATAAGTAACAAATAACATAAATTCAATGTAATTAAGTTGAGTTAATGATACATTTATTTTGTATTCTTATAATTGATATAATTTTGTAAATATTAATAAGTAATAAACTCAATAACTCAATTCAAGACAAATTTTCTTTTCCATTGAAATATTTAAGAAATTCGTACAAAAAAAACTATTATTTTTTAATGAAATTAATTTTAATTATAGTTAAATTAGTATAATAAAATGTTGAATAAATTTTAATCAAAAAAAAACTTAATTCATCTGCTGGAAACATGTAAATAATTATGAAATAAAGAAAAACAATCAATATAATTAATTTTGTGTTATTGCTACATTCCTTTTGTTATATTTATGGGGTAATGACTCTCGCAGTCTCACGTTTTGTTTGTTTACTTTAAGTCTGTCAACGCGATAAAATTTTCATGTAAACAGTGACGAATATTTCAATAAATTCAACATCTTCTCTTCATTTTATTTTATGAATAATATTCAAGTAATAATAAAATTATTATTTGATGAATTATAATTAAATAAAGAGTAGAATTTATTTATGTAATTGAACCTTCGTTACTGAAGAAGGTCCATAGATTCAGTTTTAAATTTTTTTATTGGTTTGTACCCACTCGCGCGTCTCACGGACGCCGCGCGTGTATGGAGAGTTAAGTTTTTTAATAATATGATGTTATTATCGTTTAAAATTTGTTATATGAAATGAGCGGTGACATAACGAAAGAGATGTTTAGATTAGTTAATGAATGACACATGGGACAGAAACATGTTGATACAATTTTGCAGAAAACGGTGTTAAAAAAAAAGTGGTAATTTTCTGCACCTTCGAGTTAAACGAAGTTACGTAAATTGCGGTGTTTGAATCATCCTGGTTTTTACGAATTTTGATAACAACAACAGCAACAAAAAATTAATACCACAGTAGACTTTGGTAACAACCGCAAAAAAAAAAACAATTCGCCGAATTTTTTTAGTGCAAAGGTTTCTTTATCTAAATTAATTTGTAATTAACGGATTAATTTTAGTACCAAAGACTATGGAAAATATAAGTTTAAGGCATGTGTTGTTATAACGTGTTGAATTTAGGCCAGGTTCGTTGGCTTCCTACGTGACACCAATAGCAATCGGCACCGGTTGTACTGAGCAAAAACTACAACAAAATGTGTAACGATAAGGATTTGGTTGGGTGTTGCCTAAGAGCGGAAACTGTTTTGCAACCAGTTAAGACTGTGGGGGGAAAAATTGATATAAATATAGCTCGTTTTGAATTTTAAGTGATGGAAATGAATGGTGCGACTGTGGAGCGCGAGCAAACAGCTGTAGGAGAACTATTCGGAAAATAAGGAATGAGTTTATTATGGGAATGCTGTGGGTTATCTCGAGTCTTCAGCGGAGTTCACTGTCGCAGCCAGTAAATATAAACACCGCATTCACTCCGAGCGTTTTCAATCCTTTTTTTTGTTTTATTCTCTTCTCCACTCTTCTTCTCTACACTTCTCTCATCCGCGCTGCACGAGAGAACTTAGATGAGACTCAAAATGAGATTAATTTGCAAAAACGACTATTCTATTCAGCAATGGCTAAAGATGTTGTGCACCGTATGGCTCCAACTCTGTCCAGTCTCTTGCGCTGTCTTCGATGGCAAATCCGAAAACAATGGAGAACGAAGGAGAACCTCGCAGAACCGATAAATATAAAACGCAAACGGAGAGAAGGAGATTATGAGAGAAGGAAAGAGAGAGAGAGGTAGGGAGACGGTGGGGACAGATTTATAGACGCATTTTGTACCTGAACAAGTCTTCATTGCATGCATGCCCTTGTGCTTAATGCGACAATCTATATAGAGAGAATGAAAGAAACTCGCCATCCGACCAAACCAACCATGTGTCCCGCTTTCGTCTGCGCAGAAACATCCACTTTCCATTAGTTCGGCCTAAATCAATTTCAATTTCTCCGCGGATCAGCGACGAGGAAAACCTCGCACGTTTCATTTTATGAACGCTCCAACTAACTGCACTAACTTCATTAAAAATTCAATTGCAAATACTAATACAGATGCAAACGTTCTATAGTTTAGCAGCTTTCTGTTGAAGCATGTTTTCAAATATTAAAACAGTATTTTAATACATAAAGCTACCTCCACACCACCAGTTATAAACGTCAATTATTAGTACCAATTATCAAATGTAGATGGCAGCACAGTAGCTGTCAATTGAGCAATTGATAATTCAGTATTAAAGCCGAAAGAGCATTCAAATTTCACAAACTAATTTTTTTCATAAATTTAATTGCAATATTTGTACAAAACCTGCAAATAAATGCAATATCTACTATACGTAAAGCTAATAAACTACCCAAATAAACGTCAATTATTAGTATCAATTATTAAATCTAGATGGCAGCACAGTAGCTGTCAATTGAGCAATTGATAATTCAGTATTAAAGCCGAAAGAGCATTCAAATTTCACAAACTAATT
>NW_017097470.1:0-19157 GCF_001412225.1 Nicrophorus vespilloides | reverse complement strand
TACCATTTACTGAACACAGATGGCAGCACAGTAGCTGTCAATTTAACATCATCAGACTAATCAAAAATTACATAAAGAAACATATGATTACTTAAGTATTTAAAAAGAAATTACGTAAGAAAAAATCTATGTTCATCCAGTAATGATTATGACATTATTTACATGTTACTAATATAGATGCAAAGCTTTCTGTTGAAGCATATTAAAACAGTATTTTAATACATAAAGCTACCTCCACACCACCAGTTTATAAACGAAAATTATTAGTACCAATTATTAAATCTAGATGGCAGCTGTCAATTGAGCAATTGATAATTCAGTATTAAGGCCGAAAGAGCATTCAAATTTCACAAACTAATTTTTTTCATAAATTTAATTGCAATATTTGTACAAAACCTGCAAATAAATGCAATAACTACTATACGTAAAGCTAATAAACTACCCAATAAACGTCAATTATTAGTACCATTTACTGAACACAGATGGCAGCACAGTAGCTGTCATTTTAACATTATCAGACTAATAAAAAATTACATAAAGAAACATATGATTACTTAAGTATTTAAAAATAAATTACGTAAGAAAAAATCAATGTTAATCCAGTAATGATTATGACATTATTTACATGTTACTAATATAGATGCAAAGTTCTATAGTTTAGCAGCTTTCTGTTGAAGCATATTAAAATAGTATTTTCATACATAAAGCTACCTCCACACCACCAGTTATAAACGACAATTATTAGTACCAATTATTAAATGTAGATGGCAGCACAGTAGCTGTCAATTGAGCAATTGATAATTCAGCCGAAAGAGCATTCAAATTTCACAAACTAATTTATTTCATAAATTTAATTGCAATATTTGTACAAAACTTGCAAATAAATGCAATATCTACTATACGTAAAGCTAATAAACTATACAATAAACGTCAATTATTAGTACCATTTACTGAACACAGATGGCAGCACAGTAGCTGTCAATTTAACATCATCAGACTAATCAAAAATTACATAAAGAAACATATTATTACTTAAGTATTTAAAAATAAATTACGTAAGAAAAAAATCACTAACGATTATGACATTATTTACATGTTTGTTTTGTTTAAATAATTAAATAATAAATTAGATATTTAAAACAAACTGTTAACAATTACATATAATAAACATCATTATTTGTATTTAAAGTATTTAATTAATATGAAAATAAACACTAGTTAATTATTTTTATCTTAATAATTATAAAATAATAAAATCATTTCGATATTAGATTAGTACCTTCAAACCGCTAAATCTTAATGCATATTAGCAAACATTATATTCTTGATAACAAGACTACAAATAAAGGAGTACAGAAAAATAAATATGTTGTCATAAAATAAGCAAAACCTAAATAGATAAAATATTGTATATATCATAATATTATTAAAAAATAACTTTAGTTTAACAGAAACATTTCGAATAGCTAAACTGTCTGTGAAAACCAAAATATTCTATTTCTGAATTATTTAAAATACTATAAATAATGCTTTTTACTTAATGTATAAATGGCTTGTAAATATGGCTATTAAACTGGATTTATGGGATAAGAAACGTTTGTAATCGAGAATGTTTATGAATTACCGATGGATGTAAACTGCTACCAGTCAAATAATTTTCCGCCAATTAAGGAGTTGAGTTAGAGAAGAGGAAAAACATCGGTAGGTCGTAAATAATGCGGTACACGGAACGAAACGGTCATGTTGTTGTTGTACCTCTTCACAAAACAGTTTTAGTATAAATACTCGAAAATTTAGAGACAGTAATATATTTTCGGTGTCCTTTCCTCCCGCTGGTACAAAAGAGGAGCGTACGTATGGGTGTAGGCGAGGACCTACAACCATTTGAATTCTTCACCTAATATTACCTGTTGTGTGTATGATATGTGTGTTACCTGCGTGAGCGCGTGGGCGTCTGGATATTCCTAATGTTGAAATATGGACACGTTCGAAGTTTTTCTTTTTTTCACTTTTTCATCTCGATGTAGAAGGATGATCTAGCGGCGGTAGCATTTGCATAAAGACTGGTCTTCGATGCGTGACCAAGATAAACGTTAAGTAGATGAAAAGGACGATTGAATTGTTGTAAATTAAAATACAAATAGAAACGTTAATCTAATCTTCAGCATCTTCGAATGGGCACAGCGTTGATCAAAATACGTTTCGTGGATGATTAATTATCGTTACGATTAATTTCGAGGGGATAAAGAAAGAAATAAAAATAAAAATGGGGCGTTTTGATCGTTGCAAACGCCTCGTGGGTCTAATTGAGAAATTTAACGTGACTCATCGTGGAACTTTGGGTCACGGAAACAATTGGAGAGGCAAAGTTCGCGCCGTCGAATTGTAGAACTTGGTTACAATAAAAAAAAAAACAATGTTTGATGGGATAGATTTGTTGGTAGGTACTTCGGATGATGATGATGATGAAGAGATGTTGGTGATGATGAGTAAGTTGCGGATGGCGTAATTGAATAATCGTTGAAAACGGCGCCGGCCACTTCCGGACGCATTTAGTATTCTAAAGGTCTCCTCTATTCAGGTACGAAACGCGAGGACCGTTCGTTGTAAATCCATCCATCCATCCTCCTGATGGTTGTTGTTGCTGTTTTTTTTTTTTGTATACCATTGAATTTCGGGTTCAGCGCACCCGAAATGCAAAATTAACCACCCCGAATATGGATGGTCGGACAGACACCGATACCACACGAAATTACATAACAGTATTTCTCGTTAGCTTCTGCGGATTTTGGCGAGAGGTATATTGCGTGTACGCACCTTAATTAATGTAAAAATACATTCCACGGACAGCGTTGACAGATTGGGCTGGAAATACTTTGGCGGTCAAGTAACGTGGAACAGTTGTTGTTTGGGATCGTTAAACACATACGCAGCAAAACTTCTTGTTTTCTTCTTGTTTCTACTCGCACTTGTGCCAAGTATCACCGCTTTATTTACAACTATTATTTTCATTGCTTAACTATGACCAATTGGATTATATATTCACCTCACTCACTACTACCAATTATTGGTTACAATTAAACCAAATGACACCAAAACATATCCATGTATAAACCATAAGAATAAGTTGATATGAATGTATGTCACATGTGTCACTTACTAAATAGATGTAGTTTCCAACCATAATTATTAACTAAATTAATCAATATTTTTGCCTTTTCACAAAGTATTATTCTCCATCCACAGTATACATAACATTCAGTACTACTAATTATTGGTTATGATGAAACTAAATGACAGTAAAACGTGTATTAGTATGTTGGTACGTCTGACATTAATTTACGTCACATGTCACTGATTCCTAACCATACATATTAATTAAATTAATCAATAGTTTGGTAGTCTTCCACAAACTAGCATTCATGACTCTCTTTAGCTCACAAATGCCTCCGGATTATTTACACGTTTTACGTTATTTCCGTTGTTTAACTCTGAACAATTGGATTACGTATTAACCTCACATCTGTCATTCTGTATCCAGTACTACTAATTATTGGTTATAGTGAAACCAAATGACACTAAAACATATCCATTTTTATACAGAAAAGTTGGAATGTCTGACATTAATTTATGTCACTTATTCTTAACCATAAATATTAACTAAATTAATCAATATTTTAGTCTTTTCATAAAGTATTGTTAATGACTCAACTCAGCTTACAATTACTTCCCGATTATATACACTTTATACATTATTTCCGTTGCTTAACTATGACTAATTGGATTATGCATTAACCCCACATATTTTATTCTGCATCCACAATATACATGACACTCAGTACTACCAATAATTGGTTATAATTAAACCAAATGACATTAAAACATATCCGTTTATATACATATAAGTTGGTACGCCTGACATTAATTTATGTCACTTATTTCTAAACATAAATATTAACTAAATTAATCAATATTTTTGTCTTTTCACAAAGTATTATTAATGACTCACCTCAGCTCACAATTCCTTCCGGATTATATACACTTTTTACATTATTGCTTAACTATGACTAATTGGATTATGCATAAACCCCACATCTTTTATTCTGCATCCAGAATATACATGACACTCAGTACTACCAATAATTGGATATAATCAATCCAAATGACATTAAAACATATCCGTTTATATACATATAAGTTGGTACACCTGACATTAATTTATGGCACATATGTCACTTATTCTTAACCATAAATATTAACTAAATTAATCAATATTTTTGTCTTTTCACAAAGTATTATTAATGACTCACCTCAGCTCACAATTCCTTCCGAATTATATATAATTTTTACATTATTTCCGTTGCTTAACTATGACTAATTGGATTATGCATTAACCCCACATCTTTTATTCTGCATCCACAATATACATGACACTCAGTACTACCAATAATTGGTTATAATCAAACCAAATTACACTAAAACATCCGTTTATATACATATAAGTTGGTACCTCTGACATTAATTTACTTTAGTTTTTATTGTTTCATATACAACTTTGTATATGAATGTGTTATTTTGAATACATATTAAAGTCCTCACGTTCTGCATATACCTGTCTCAATCACTTACAATCATTATGTTTTTAAGTTTCGTTCGTTATCTTTGTAGTGAGTTTACATTGTCTCTTGTGGTATTTCCCCAAACAGTGAGACCATAACACAACCTTGTCGTAAGTATACTCCGTTATATACACAGGGTCGGCAACCTCTTTGAAGCAAAGAGCCATTATTCAAGTATTTTCAATTCTAGTGAGCCGCATTAAGATCAAAGTGAATTTATCTTAATAAATAATTGTCTAATTACAATATGAATTTACCTTCAACAACAATTACATAAATTTCTCAAAAAGCTCTAAATTAAATATTTGTATACATAAGAGTTGATATATTAATTTATGTCCATTTAGTGTGAATGCATTTTGTTAAGCATATAAATTAACACGATTAAGCTAATTTTGAGTCATTCTCAAACTAGCATTCATGACTCACCTCAGCAAATATCTAGTGGGCTTCAAAAATACTAAATTGATGAAACTCAAACTGTCTTCATTCATTTGCATTCAAATTGTTTTTTTGATAATTTATTTACTTCTTTTACCATATAAATTATGGTCACTTAAAGAAAAAAGTTGTTTTCTCTCAAGTTGGTGAAACAAGAACTAAATACTCTTCTATTTTAAATCATTTATAATAAATGTATCAAACGTGCTGATTAAATGAGAAATGCGTCTGGTAAACAAATGCATTCTAGTATTTAACCTGTATTGTTTGTATATTTACATGTCCAATGTATACAGAACGTTTCTAAGAAAAGCTTCTGTGAACTAAAAAAAATAATAAATAAATCCCCAAAGGATATTGGAAGTAAATACAAAGAGCGGAATAAAATTAGACGTTTGCTCTATATTTTCGAATATACAAAATTCATGTTGAAATCGACGATTTTAATGTACATAATTATACGTTCGTAATAAACGAATTAAATACGCCCTAGCCATGAAATTCGGTTAGGGTGAATACATTTACCAGCTGTTAATATCTACAAATATATTACAATTATTACATAATTATAATATATTTCTATTATTATGCATTATTTCAATAAAATATAATAATTAATAAATTTATTTTAAATTCATTCATTACTTGAAAAATCTAAGTTATGAATGAAATTTAAGTAAAAACAATACATTTTGTTGATTTCATAAATATTTAGAATATTATTTGACTTAGCTTAAGATTTAAAACAGTTTTAGTAAACATTTCAACTAAAATTTATTGCTCGATGTGTAATAGCAATTATGGAACAAGAAAAAAATGCAATCAAGAGTAATCAAGATTAATTACTCGATGTTAGACGAAAATGAGCGAGGCATGATTAGAATCTTTATGAAACACGAGATACGTTCATTAATTCACATTTATATACTAGAAATTACAAAAAAATGGATATAATTAGAGGAAATATTTGAATAATTTGAATAATGATATGTATATGATAATTTTTATTAAAACACAAATTTGTATTTTTTGTGTTCAAATAAAATTGATAGATTTCAATATTGTTTTTATTCTATTAAAGAATTAACACAATTTAATTCATTAATTGTATAATGTATATATTTTCTACATTTTCATTATTGTTTCATTAATTTTTTTTATTAAAATTTAAAATATTGATGGTCTTCAAAATTTTGGTTATTCTATGAAATATATTAAAAATTTAACACAAATTACTTTAAATATTTCTTAATGTAATCAATGAAATATAAATTAATGTTACATTTTCATTGATTTTTCAGTATTTTTTACCAAATTAGAAAATTGTATTTTTTCTTGGAAGAAAATTTATAAATTTTTACATCATATTGTAAATCATCATATTTTTTTCATTAGATTATTTAAAAACTGTCAAAAAACATCAAAAAAATTTCAATAATTAATTTTGATTAAATTATTTTTAATTTCATACACATTTCCAACATATTTGAACACTTTCTTATAAGACAGTAATCAAAACTTTATTACAAAATTTTTATGATCATAAATGAACTTAGATAAATATTAAAAGTGATTAATTGATTTTGTTTTTTAAAGTAGGACACATTTCTGATAATCTCAGAGTAAACACTATAAAATCTTTTTTATAACGATAAACTTTATAAAAGTAATTTATATAATGAACAAATAAAAATCCAATAATTTTAATTGAATTACTTGTACTTATTTCATTTATCTCAAAAATTTATAAAAGAAAATGAAACATTAAACTTCAAGATAAAAATTTCAAAAAATATATTTAAAATTGAAGTTTCTAAAAAAAACTTAGATAATCTATCATAAATTATGTAATTTATATAAGTCTTCAATGATTAATTATAAAAAAATTGATTAATTAAAGCTAAAAACAATGATTAATGGTGATAATTTGATTAATTTAAAAATGATCAAATTCATATGGTAATAAATGTTTGTACTAGTGAAGTAAATCGTAGCCTCAGGGGAATTTTCGGTGTGTTTAGCAAACTCGGAAATGATCACAAGGAATCGAAGCAAAGTGCGATCACCCGAGTCGTGCAGCAAGCAAGCAGCAGCAGCAGCGAGCAGAACTCGCAGGAATTTATTATCGAGCAGAATGCATGATTTCCAGCCGGAATTACGTAATAAAGCAAATACGAATTGGGGTTGGCCGGAAAAGGCGAATTGTACTCTCGTACAGAAACTAATTTCGTTGTTGCGTTTCGTCCGCGCCGCACCAATCCAAACAAAAAAAAAAACAAAAAGATTACCAGCAGAAATTGTAATTAAATTGAACTCAACGAGCATAAATTAGCTTCTTGCCGCTCTCTTGATGTATTCCATTACCATCTACAGAGGCTTACAAAGGCACACAAAACGCTCTCTCATACAAAACCGAAGAAGATGTGGATGGATGGAACAACAAAACGCAATGATGGAATGAAACTGCTGCGTGTGGGCTACACGCGTATTTAGCAAAAACAGATCTATTAAGTCAGTGCAGTCGTCGTCGGGGGTGGCGGAAGAGGAGGCGGTTTGCAGGCGCCACTGAAAGTGCTTTTCCCTCGGCCCGTGGCGTGACTAAGCTTTCCAACAACCCCACGACGGATCGATAGGACATGTGGAATAAGTGCACACGATTCTTCCCAGTATACTACTACAACACCTGTAAACACACCCTTAACGAACTTAATGAATTCCGCTCCTCGCCACACCGAAATTCATTCAACACTAACGAGACTAGTTTCTAAAATAAACTCTAGACTAGGTTTTATTTCTGTCTGGTTTCTTGCACTTCAAACATTCATCGCAAATGCATAAGTTGGTAACTCGATTTGATGCAATCAGTTTTATGAATATTCATATTACTTTTTGTTTCGTTTCATAAATACATACTTTTTTTTTGTACGGATGACCCGAAACGCAAACAAACCGTAAAAATTCATCGAGTTTACTTTTACGATTCATAAATCACGACTCACAAGTTTATTATTTGATCGTCTCTGTATTTCTTCGAGGGTTGCAACGACGATCGATAGTTTCCATGGACTTTCTTGTCTCAGACAAACAGAGATAAGCTTTGGTTTACCCAAAACAGTTCTTAGAAAATCAATACACTAAATACATCAAAACTTTAGTAAACTCAAATTTTCATGTGAAAAAAATATGTTTTTCTTGATGTCAAAAGTTGTGAAATTTTTTTACTTCTGACTTGTCAAGTATGACGCATGTTTTACTATAAATAACTAATAAATACAGTTTATAGTCTATACTATACTGATATTGTACTTGTGACCTATCAAGTAAAAAGTATGCTTTACTGTAAATCATTAGTATAAACTGAGTATACTATTTGGTGAATTGAATTTGACAATGGTTCCAAATGTAGTACATGTATTGTACGCGTGACTTGTCAAGTAGAAAATATGTTAAACTATGAAATAATTAGTGAACTGATTTTAGTTTCAGATTGATATTATCAATATCAATTGGTGACAAATATTGTACTCAAATTGTGTTTGTGACTTGTCAAGTAGAAAGTATGTTTTTCTATGAAATAGCTAGTAAAAACTTTTGATAATTTTAGGAGATCTTTTAAATTTAATAACGGTCTTATATGCAATGACGGTATGTTTGTGACTTATCAAGTAGCAAGTATATTTTGCTATATAATATTTATTTCAAACATCAAAAGTTTACTAAACTTAAATTTTCATGTGAAAAAAATATGTTTTTCTTGTACTTCTTTAATAACTAGTAAATACTGTTTGTTATAGTATGATGGTGTTATTTTTATAAATTTGTTAAAGATGTCAAAAGTTGTGCAAATTTTATACTTATATAATAAATACTGTTTATAGTCTACTATACTGATATTGTACTTGTGACTTATCAAGTAAAAAGTATGCTTTACTGTAAATCATTAGTATAAACTGAGTATACTATTTGGTGAAGTGAATTTGACAATGGTTCCAAATGTAGTACATGTATTGTACGCGTGACTTGTCAAGTAGAAAATATGTTAAACTATGAAATAATTATCAAAAACTGATTTTAGTTTCAGATTGATATTGTCAATATCAATTGGTGACAAATATTGTGCTCAAATTTTGTTTGTGACTTGTCAAGTATAAAGTATGTTTTACTATGAAATAGCTAGTAAAAACTTTTGAGAATATTAGAAGATCTTTTAAATTTAATAACGGTCTTATATGCAATGACGGTATGTTTGTGACTTATCAAGTAGCAAGTATATTTTGCTTTATAATATTTACTTCAAACATCAACACTAGTAAATACTGTTTATAGTATGATGGTGTTATTTTTGAAATTTGTTAAAGATGTTAAAAGTTGTGAAAATGTTATACTTGTGACTTGTCAAGTATGAAGCATGTTTTACTATAAATAAATACTGTTTATAGTCTATCCTATACTTATATTGTACTTGTGACTTATCAAGTAAAAAGTATGCTTTACTGTAAATCATTAATATAAACTGAGTATACTATTTGGTGAATTGAATTTGACAGTGGTTCCAAATGTAGTACATGTATTGTACTCGTGACTTGTCAAGTAGATTAAATCAAAAGTTTAAATTAAAAATTACAAACATTTTCTTCATGAAATATTTCAATTTATTAAATTATTCCATGTTACAAAATTGCTTAAAAATTTCTCATAAATAAAACGATTAAAATTGATTTATAAACAAGGAAACTGTCATCCTTTCATTAAAATATTTCAATAAACGCGTACATTACAAAGCTTTTAAAAAAAATATACATAAGCAATAAATTGTGATTGTATGCAACAATTTGCATTGAAATAATATATTGATTACATACATACATTCAACGTTAATGACTGGAATAAACAACATTATATACTTGTGTAACGAAACATAATTGTCCGTATTACCACTGAAGGCCTTGAAATTAATAACGAGCATTAGCACAATATGCAATAACGAAGTCGTTGAACTTTTTTCAAAAAAAAAACTAATTTTCATTTTTTGTAAACATTTTCTTGCAAAAGTTTCTATTGTGTGGATTTTATTTGTTGCATGGAGATTTTGTAATTAAAATAAATTAAATTTATTAAACGATCGTAGAACCACCTGGCTGGAAGCGATTGCGACAGGGTGCTTGCATGACACACGTACAGAAATGCAATACGATTTTTATTTTTACGTTCTTCGCCGTTTCTCAACTTCCAATTTAAATCATACGAACTTTAAATGGTAATTCGCTGCACGATATGAAAAAAATAATATTTATTGCTTTTTGCATAACTCTAGTAGTTTCTATACTTTATATATTTCAATAAATTAATTGGAATGTATTTTTTATATATTTTTTACTTGTTCTTAATTCAAATCAATTTGTATTATCTTTGTATTAAGACACAATTCATTAGAATTTTCATAATTTTAATGTTTAGTCCACATTTGCATCCTATATGTCCTATTTCTCCAAGTAGAAGTATGGAACTTGTGATATGCTTAATATTTTTTTATATTTGTGACTTGTCAAGTACGAAGAATGTTCTACTATATAATAACCAGTAAACACTGTTTATAATCCTTATGATGGTGTTATTTTTTAAATTTGTTAAAAATGTCATAAGTTGTGCAAATGTTGTACTTGTGACTTGTCAAGTAGGAAGTATGTTTTAAAATAAATAACTTATAAATATCTTATGATGGTGTTATTTTTTAAATTTGTTAAAGATATCAAAAATTGTACTGATATTGTACTTATGACTTGTCAAGTAGCAAGTCTGTTTTACTGTATAATCATTGGTATAAGCTGATTATACTCTTTGGAGAATTTAATTAAATAATTGAATTAGTAGTAGTTGTAGTTCTTGTATTGTACATGTGACTTGTCACATCAATTGGTGATAAATATAGTGCTCAAATTGCTTTTGAGACTTGTCAAGTAGAAAGTATTTTTCGCTATGAAATAATTAGTAAAAAGTTTTGATAATATTAGGAGATTTTTTTTAATTCAATAATGGTCTTATATGCTATGACGGTATATTTGTGACTTGTCAAGTATGAAGTCTTATGATAGTGTTATTTCTTTTCAATTTGATAATTATATCAAAAAATGTACTTGTAACTTGTCAAGTAGGAAGTCCATTTTACTGTATATTCATTGGTATGCACTGATTACATTCTTTGAATAATTAAATTTAATTGAATTTGACAATGTTTCCAATTTTAGTTGTTGTATTATACTCATGACTTGTCAAGTAGAAAGTATGTTATACTATGGAATAATTAGTAAAAACAAATTTTAGTCTCAGATTGATATTATGAATATCAATTATTTAACAAATATTGTGCTCAAATTCAGTTTGTGACTTGTCAAGTAGAAAGTATGTTTTGCTATAAAATAGCTAGTATAATGATAATATTATGTATGTTTGTGAATTGTCAAGTATGAAGTATGTTTTACTATAAATAACTAATGAGTACTGTTTATAATCTTATGATAGTGTTATTTCTTTTAAATTTCATAAAGATATCAAAACTTATACTTGTGACTTGTCAAGTATAAAATCTGTTTTACTGTATAATAATTGGGATAATTGGATAATTAAATTAATTCAATTTTACAATGGTTCCTAATGTAGTTCTTGATTTGTACATGTAACTTGTCAAGAAGAAAGTATGTTATACTATGAGATAAATAGTAAAAACTGATTTTTAGCCTCAGATTGATATTGTCAATATCAATTGGTGACTTACATTATGCTTAAATTGTGTTTCTGACTTGACAAGTAGCAAGTATGTTTTGCTATATAATATTTAGCAAAAACTGATTTTAGTCTAAGGTTATTATTATTGATATTGATGACCTATGTTCTACTGATTTTGTGCATGTGACTTGTCAAGTAGAAAGTATGTTTTGCTACATGATATTTAGCAAAAACCTTTTAGTCTTAGGTTAATATAATTTCATATTTTTATTGGCGATTAATGTTCTACTAATATTGTGCATCTGACTTGTCAAGTAGAAATTGTGTTTTGAAATAACTAGTAAAAACTAATGATAATCTTATATTTTATGAAAATTTGATAATGTTCTTAAATGTGTGTTTGTAACTAAATATCAAAAAAGTTAAGACACTTAATGACATTACTGACAACTCTTGTACTTGTAGTATACTTGTCACATGTCAAATAGAAAGTATGTTTTGCTATATGATATTTAGTAAAAACCGATTATAGTCTTAGGTAATATAATTTGTTATTGATATTGGTGACCAATGTTCTATTAATATTGTGCATGCGACTTGTCAAGTAGAAATTGTGTTTTGTTATGAAATAATAAGTAATAAAAAGTGATGAAAATTTGATAATGTTTTTAAATGTGTGCTTATTACTAAAGAGCAAAAAAGTTGTAATGTAATGACAACTCTTGTAATGGTATTATACTTGCCACATGTCAAGTAGAAAGTATATACTATTAAATAATAACTAGTAAAAACTAATTATAGACGTAAGACTTTGTGGTATTTCTTTAATTGATAATGGTGTCAAATGTTCTGCCTGTATTGATCATAAGTGAAACGATTGAGCTGTTTAACCCAGTTAATAGATACTATAATGATCGAAGAGCGAGAGCAAATGGATGCTCGTCTGCAAAGGATTATCTCTTGTAATTACTAGTGATAACCATTTTTATAATAGATCCTAATTAAATTAAATTAAGTTCAGGGAACGAAAAAAAAAATGAAGGAGAGGAGGAATGAAAAACATAGAAATGATAGAAGGCTTACATACTTCGCGGAGGCAGAGGCTCGTAAATCGTTTCAATTAAATATGTCCGAGCGAAGAGAAACAGCAGGCCTTTGTTTCAATTTCTCGGAGAGCCGACTTGAATTGCCAAGATTATTTCTAATTGTCGCGCACTGTGGAAATGCATGAAGTGTACATACATATACGCATACATAGATGAAAACACATACACAAACACACATACCATGCTGCATGCCATCCGCAGTTCGCCTTCCTTTTATTTTAATTCAATTAAAAGCAATCGAAATAGATTGGATTAGTCTTTAGTCGAATGGAGTGAGTGACCTGTAAAGTAAACCAGCGCAGAGCGGAGGTTTCTTATCAAAAAAAAAAAACCCGAAGGAAACCTGACGTTCCCTTTTTAACCGTGATAAAGAAATTTCACGGTTCATCGCCTCCTCGAGTTCTTGGTTTTTCTTGGAATTGTAAGCTGAGTAAATAGAGTTTAAAACTTCAATAATTGTGGCTGTAACAGTATTTGCATTTTATTAAATTTCTCGAAAACTAGTAAAGTCAGAAAAGATTTTCAACATGGAATTTAAAGTTAAATATTTAGGGTATAAAATGAGTATGGTATAGATATCATAGCTTACGTTGTTTGGGTGTAATTTACCATGAAATATTAAATCACGTTCTTCGAGCAGTGTTGTTATATTTAGTTAAATTTCTCGGAAACTAAAATAGATAGGATTGATATTAAATATGGGAATTAAAGCTGAATATATGGGGTTTAGTATGTGTATGATTTAATATTTGTGGCTTAAGTCGTTTGGCTCTAATTTTTAATGAACTTTAATTAAAAAGTTGTACGTTCACATTTTAGTAAATTACTCGAAAACTAATGCAGTGAAAATAAAAATTGATTATAGAAATTAAAGCTGAATATATTTAGTTCAAAGTGTATATGATATTTTAAATATTCTTGGAGTTGTTTGCGTGTAATTTTCAATCAAAAATTAAGTAAAGTTCTTCACATTATGTAAAATTACTCGAAAACTAAAATAGGTATCGAAAATATTGAATATGGAAATTAAAGCTAAAAATATGAAGTTTAAATTGTGTAAGATATAAGAATTGAGATTTTAGCTGTAATTCGCTGTCAAATTTTAGAACTGCTTAAAAATGCATTAAGATTATCAATAACAAAAATTAACTTTTTTTCAAACATTATCTAGATATATGGTAATCTGATTTAGTGTAGAAAGATTACGAAAATTATAGAAATAGGGGATAAATTGTAATAAAAGCGATAAGTTGGAATTCTCCATAAATTATACAATTTTAGGTTTATCTCGTGAACCCAATTTGTTTCTTCATTAAAAAAAAATAAATAAATAGGCTAATTTTCTTTATGTAAGAAATATGTTATGAAACTGCTCAATTCTTCGTAATTTACGCAATTGAACAGTGAATTATTTATTAACATCTAAGATTTAAGCCTCTATAAAAGCATTTACATTTTGTTTAATAACATGAAAAGTAGAATATGTAGAATGAATGTTAAGTATGTAAATTGAAGCTCAATGTACAAGGTTTAAAACGTGCATAGTATAGTATTTATAGTTGAAGAAACGAGAAATTAAGTTACGGAAAAAGCAATGACTTTACATTTTATTTAATAATTCAAAAACTAGAATAGGTAGAATAGATGTTAAATATGGAAATTAAAGCTAAATATTCAGGGTTTAAATAATATCTAGTATAATATTTATTAATCTATCCGTTTGGTTATAATTTACAGTCAGATTTGAAGGAACGTAAAATGATGACTGGAAAAAAGCAATTACATTTGGTTTAATATCTCGAAAACTACAATAGGTAAAATATATGTTAAAGATGGATATTAAAGCTAAATATATAAGGTTTAAAATTTATTTGGTATAAAAACTGTTGAGTAGTTTGGGTATAATTGAGAGTCAAAAAATGAATAACGTTTTTACACTTTATTAAATTTCTCTGTAACTTAAAATGTTAGAATATATATTGAACATAGAGATGAAAGCTGAACAAAATGGGTATAAAACGTTTATGTAATTTTTAAAATATGATTCAAAAATAACTTCGAGAAAAGCAATGTCTTCAGATTCTGCTAAATTTCTCTACAAAACTCCGCGGTTTCTTGCAAATGATTATTTGTAGTTCGAAATTAGAGAATTAGTTAGCGAATATAAATAGGAGGAAGCAATGAAGAAGTCGAAATATCACAAAATATTACTTGCATTTTCTTTTGTTCACTCTTCCATACGGAACGCGCGTTTGCATGTGGATGCGTGTCTACAATTACATCTCAGTTCTATTTCTGTATCGCCATATAAAACGTGCAGGATGTTTAAATTTACTATTACACAAAATTTTAGCGTGTTTTCGGGGTGCCCGAAACCGTTGAACCCTTTCATTTATTTATACATATATCATATTAAACCGACAAAAAAAAAATAAATACGAGGAAGCTCAACGTATTTATATTTACACACACACTTTGAATTTCATCATAATTCATCATCATCGTCCTTTATTTTATTTTTTTAATTTGTAATTTTATACTATTTGATTTATCGTCCTTACTTTATTTTTTGTGTGTTCGTTTGATTTATTTGTTTTGCAATTTCGTACGTATGATTGATGCATTCTGTTGAATCCTTTTGTTCGTTGATTTCATAGAAATCGTTGACGGCAGGATGCGTCTGCAAAATCGCGTTGTTTAAGTGGTGGCGTCGCAATTTTCCAGGTAGGTCAGATATAAATAAACCATTTCGCACCGGTACATTTGTACGACCAAATATTTCATTACCATTCGCGTTTACGTTTGATGCGATTGTTAATGTTTGTTCGCGCGCGCATTTTTTTTTTCTTTTTCAAATTCAACTTTCCATCGCGTTCGCAAACAATTTCACACGGTTGCGCGAAATCCATTCGTGCTTATGTTGTTATTCAAATTCTATGCACTCACTTACATCGAATCAGATTCGGAATGCACTCAGGTATCCGTTGACACTTTGTTGTACGCATTATTCACAAACATACAACAATTCACTGTAAATACAAATTATGAACTACTCTTACTTTATTTATCTACTAACTCATTCACATTCAGAAGAAATTTTATCAACAATAAATAGATGAAACTCCCAATTTTGTTAATTGAAAAAAAAGTTATAGTTTTAGTTATATTCCTACTGTTTCTTACTTACGTTCTATTGAAATCCCGAAGTTCAAAATCCCGGCTATATTAAAATCCCGACGCTTGAAATCCTGACTATGTCAAAATCCCAACTACCATAATCCCGACAATCAAAATCCCGACTATATCGAAATCCCGTCTACCATAAAAATGTTATTGTAGAAATTTATAATAATAAAAGATATAGTCGGGATTTTGACATAGTCGAGATTTCGATATAGTCGGGATTCCGAACGTCGGGATTTTGAGCCAGACGGGATTTCGGTTGTCGGGCTTGTGATTGCCACCAGTTTTCTTGTATATTGATGCCAGTTTCTTTATATAAGTAAAAAGTTCAAATTTCAAAAAGTTGCAATTTCTTGTATATTGATGCCAGTTTTTTAATATAAGTAAATAGTTAAAATTTCAAAAGGTTGCAAAAAATAAAAAAATATAACTTCTTATTTATTAATTAGTAATCAAATAATCAAAACAAATAAATTTAAAAACGTTTTAAATCAACTAATTTAATTGAATTTAAATGATGCTATGAATAATAAATATACAAAACTTTCAATTTTGATAATTCAGTAAAATTACCTTTTTTTATACAAAAATTAACGAAAATGTAAGTGAATAAATCGATATTTTTGAATATGTAACATTTTTTTGAATATTTGATTAAAATAATATAATAAAATTGATCTATGTAAATTTGAGTATAAATTTAATTTTAGTTATATTCTTACTGTTGTTTTGCTCGTTTTCTTGTATATTAATGCCGGTTTCTTAATTAATAATAATAAGTAAAAAGTTAAAAATTCAAAAAATTTGCAAAAAGGAAAAAAATAATTCCTTATTTATTAATTAGTAATCAATTACTAAAAACAAAAATCTTCAATACTTAATAAACCTAAATCATCATAGAAAAGTTATAAATCAACAATATAACAATTCTTATTTGGGCATGAAACTGAGTGCGTTTTACACACCTGTATAATAGATAAGAAAACAATAAAAATTAGGCGAAACAAAAATCTTCAATACTTAATAAAATTAAAACATCATAGAAAAGTTATAAATCAACAAATATATTGAAAACCTTTTAATTATTATATAATATTCACAAAAACTTCAATAAATGAAATTAATTCATAAAGAAATACTCCAGACATAAAAATAATGTTTGCAGTTTTTTTGTTAGTGTCTCAAGGCTAGAATTTTCAAACATTATTTCTTATCTTTACGGCTAGACCGAATTCGATTCTTTTACGTTTTTATTACTACGTTTCATTCATGTTTTTGTTTGTTTTCATTCATAAAATCATGCGTATTTCTGAGAATTGCAATGTCTCCGTTTTTTTAGTGCATTCCTTTTAGGCGCCTCGAAAATAGTAGTTTTTTTGCACAATAATTTATTCTACTATTCAATGAATGAATTCCTTCATATTTATATGCAATTCGGTTACATAACTTCTATTTTTAAGGAATGTAATCAATATTTAATATAATAATTCATCTTTTGTAATAAATTTTTTTTTTTTATTCCATTTTATAACAATTATTAATCAAAATTAGTACAAGATTTGATTGTAATTAAAATATTATAAATTTAATAATTAATTCAATAAAAATTTTTGTTGTTAATTATTTTCTTCAGTGGTTCCCAAACTTTATGTTACCCCCTTAAAAAAATATAATCTTAGCCCTTTTCCTGTTTCCGAAAACACAACATAAACGAAATTAGAGATTTTGAATAAAACTTTACTTACTTTATGGGGTATTAAAGAAAAGACGTAAAACGAAGAATTAATAATACTTTGAATTTAATTTTATCATTTTTTTTTATATACTTTCTGTTTTGGACGAAGGACCAAGTTGAATGGATGAAAAGAAACAAATCATTGGGATTTTAAAGATGACGTTAATTAACTACATCTTACACATCTATACTTAATACAATTCTTAACGATTCTTTATCACACCTGCATAATCGTTGAATCATCTGCGACTCTCAAACGTTGAAACAATCCAATTTGGGACCGAAAAAATGTGCTTTTAATTCAAACTATACTTTTCATAAATTATTAACAAAACTGTTTTTAAATAATTAACTTCAGTTTTATATATTAGAATAATGGCATTATCTACGATCATTTTAGCCTTAGAAAGTAACTTATATAAGTAATTGTTCATGAAGTGACAGAAACAAAACACTATTACAACATGTATCTTACTAGAATTAAATCTAATTAATTTATTGACAAATATTAAATTAATTAGGGGTTTTGATCAAATGAAAATTTGAATAATTCCAGAGATATTTTAGAATTAAATAACGATAACAAACCTTAATAATACTTTGAATTTAATTTTCAATTTTTGTAAATTTTGTATAATTTCTACGTTTTTTTTTATTCTACTTCGTTTTTAATATTACATAAATTGTAGTTCATATTTCTATATTCGATAAAAGGTAATAAAAATGTTGATACGAAATCGCGCATTATCTATGTAACGATTATCTGCTTTGTTGCGAGTTTCAAAATTGTGCATATTGAACACCTGCATGATAAGATAGTAATAAAAATTAGGCGAAAACCCCCGATCTAAGACACGATGAATCATCTGCACCTGTGCTTCTCAAACGTTATAACAATTCTTGTTTGGGCACGAAAATGAATTCAAACCTGCTTAATAGATAAGAAAACAATAAAAATTTGGCGAAAACGCCCGATCTAAGACACGATGAATTATTGACACCTGTGCTTATGAAACGATATAACAATTCTTATTTGGGCATGAAACTGATTGCGTTTTGCACACCTGCATAATAGATAAGAAAACAATAAAAAATAGGCGAAAACGCCCGATCTACGACACGACGAATCATCTGCACCTGTGTTTCTCAAACTTTAAAACAATTCTTATTTGGGCGCGAAAATGAATGCGTTTTGCACACCTGCATAATAGATAAGAAAACAATAAAAATTAGGCAAAAACGCCCGATCTAAAACACGATGAATCATCTGCACCTGTGCTTCTCAAGCGATATAATAATTCTTATTTGGTCACGAAAATGAGTGCGTTTTGCACACCTACATAATAGATA